>NW_028115534.1:0-97131 GCF_964273445.1 Streptopelia decaocto | reverse complement strand
GACGTGAAATTGTAAACATGTGGCCATGGATTTTGAAAATTCTAGAGAGAATTTTAAAAGCTTCAACAGAATTTCAACAATTTTGAGAGGGATTTGAAAAGTTTCAATGGGAATGGGAAGAATTGGGACAAAAATTGGAAAATTTTTAAGGGACTTTGAAAAAATTTCAACTGGAATTTTAGCCATTTTTGACGTGAAATTGTAAACATGTGGACATGGATTTTGAAAATTCTAGAGAGAATTTTAAAAGCTTTAACAGAATTTCAACAATTTTGAGAGGGATTTGAAAAGTTTCAATGGGAATGGGAAGAATTGGGACAAAAATTGGAAAATTTTAAGGGACTTTGAAAAAATTTCAACTGGAATTTTAGCCATTTTTTGACGTGAAATTGTAAACATGTGGCCATGGATTTTGAAAATTCTAGAGAGAATTTTAAAAGCTTCAACAGAATTTCAACAATTTTGAGAGGGATTTGAAAAGTTTCAATGGGAATGGGAAGAATTGGGACAAAATTGGAAAATTTTTAAGGGACTTTGAAAAAATTTCAACTGGAATTTTAGCCATTTTTTGACGTGAAATTGTAAACATGTGGCCATGGATTTTGAAATTCTAGAGAGAATTTTAAAAGCTTCAACAGAATTTCAACAATTTTGAGAGGGATTTGAAAAGTTTCAATGGGAATGGGAAGAATTGGGACAAAAATTGGAAAATTTTTAAGGGACTTTGAAAAAATTTCAACTGGAATTTTAGCCATTTTTTGACGTGAAATTGTAAACATGTGGACATGGATTTTGAAAAATTCTAGAGAGAATTTTAAAAGCTTTAACAGAATTTCAACAATTTTGAGAGGGATTTGAAAAGTTTCAATGGGAATGGGAAGAATTGGGACAAAAATTGGAAAATT
The DNA here is from genome assembly GCF_964273445.1 of Streptopelia decaocto. Lineage (NCBI taxonomy): Eukaryota > Metazoa > Chordata > Aves > Columbiformes > Columbidae > Streptopelia > Streptopelia decaocto. The sequence goes on along the minus strand of NW_028115534.1, from coordinate 96,226 downwards.
TTTAAGGGACTTTGAAAAAATTTCAGCTGGAATTTTAGCCATTTTTTGACGTGAAATTGTAAACATGTGCCCATGGATTTTGAAAATTCTAGAGAGAATTTTAAAAGCTTCAAGAGAATTTCAACAATTTTGAGAGGGATTTGAAAAGTTTCAATGGGAATGGGAAGAATTGGGACAAAAATTGGAAAATTTTTAAGGGACTTTGAAAAAATTTCAACTGGAATTTTAGCCATTTTTTGACGTGAAATTGTAAACATGTGGCCATGGATTTTGAAAATTCTAGAGAGAATTTTAAAAGCTTTAACAGAATTTCAACAATTTTGAGAGGGATTTGAAAAGTTTCAATGGGAATGGGAAGAATTGGGACAAAAATTGGAAAATTTTTAAGGGACTTTGAAAAAATTTCAACTGGAATTTTAGCCATTTTTTGACGTGAAATTGTAAACATGTGGCCATGGATTTTGAAAATTCTAGAGAGAATTTTAAAAGCTTCAACAGAATTTCAACAATTTTGAGAGGGATTTGAAAAGTTTCAATGGGAATGGGAAGAATTGGGACAAAAATTGGAAAATTTTTAAGGGACTTTGAAAAAATTTCAACTGGAATTTTAGCCATTTTTTGACGTGAAATTGTAAAACATGTGGCCATGGATTTTGAAAATTCTAGAGAGAATTTTAAAAGCTTCAACAGAATTTCAACAATTTTGAGAGGGATTTGAAAAGTTTCAATGGGAATGGGAAGAATTGGGACAAAAATTGGAAAATTTTTAAGGGACTTTGAAAAAATTTCAACTGGAATTTTAGCCATTTTTTGACGTGAAATTGTAAACATGTGGACATGGATTTTGAAAATTCTAGAGAGAATTTTAAAAGCTTTAACAGAATTTCAACAATTTTGAGAGGGATTTGAAAAGTTTCAATGGGAATGGGAAGAATTGGGACAAAAAATTGGAAAATTTTTAAGGGACTTTGAAAAAATTTCAGCTGGAATTTTAGCCATTTTTTGACGTGAAATTGTAAACATGTGGCCATGGATTTTGAAAATTCTAGAGAGAATTTTAAAAGCTTCAAGAGAATTTCAACAATTTTGAGAGGGATTTGAAAAGTTTCAATGGGAATGGGAAGAATTGGGACAAAAATTGGAAAATTTTTAAGGGACTTTGAAAAATTTCAACTGGAATTTTAGCCATTTTTTGACGTGAAATTGTAAACATGTGGCCATGGATTTTGAAAATTCTAGAGAGAATTTTAAAAGCTTCAAGAGAATTTCAACAATTTTGAGAGGGATTTGAAAAGTTTCAATGGGAATGGGAAGAATTGGGACAAAAATTGGAAAATTTTTAAGGGACTTTGAAAAAATTTCAACTGGAATTTTAGCCATTTTTTGACGTGAAATTGTAAACATGTGGCCATGGATTTTGAAAATTCTAGAGAGAATTTTAAAAGCTTCAACAGAATTTCAACAATTTTGAGAGGGATTTGAAAAATTTACATGGGAATGGGAAGAATTGGGACAAAAATTGGAAAATTTTTAAGGGACTTTGAAAAAATTTCAGCTGGAATTTTAGCCATTTTTTGACGTGAAATTGTAAACATGTGGCCATGGATTTTGAAAATTCTAGAGAGAATTTTAAAAGCTTCAACAGAATTTCAACAATTTTGAGAGGAATTTGAAAAGTTTCAATGGGAATGGGAAGAATTGGGACAAAAATTGGAAAATTTTTAAGGGACTTTGAAAAAATTTCAACAGGAATTTTAGCCATTTTTTGACGTGAAATTGTAAACATGTGGCCATGGATTTTGAAAATTCTAGAGAGAATTTTAAAAGCTTTAACAGAATTTCAACAATTTTGAGAGGGATTTGAAAAGTTTCAATGGGAATGGGAAGAATTGGGACAAAAATTGGAAAATTTTTAAGGGACTTTGAAAAAATTTCAACTGGAATTTTAGCCATTTTTTGACGTGAAATTGTAAACATGTGGCCATGGATTTTGAAAATTCTAGAGAGAATTTTAAGAGCTTCAAGAGAATTTCAACAATTTTGAGAGGGATTTGAAAAGTTTCAATGGGAATGGGAAGAATTGGGACAAAAATTGGAAAATTTTTAAGGGACTTTGAAAAAATTTCAACTGGAATTTTAGCCATTTTTTGACGTGAAATTGTAAACATGTGGCCATGGATTTTGAAAATTCTAGAGAGAATTTTAAAAGCTTCAACAGAATTTCAACAATTTTGAGAGGGATTTGAAAAGTTTCAATGGGAATGGGAAGAATTGGGACAAAAATTGGAAAATTTTTAAGGGACTTTGAAAAAATTTCAACTGGAATTTTAGCCATTTTTTGACGTGAAATTGTAAACATGTGGACATGGATTTTGAAAATTCTAGAGAGAATTTTAAAAGCTTTAACAGAATTTCAACAATTTTGAGAGGGATTTGAAAAGTTTCAATGGGAATGGGAAGAATTGGACAAAAATTGGAAAATTTTTAAGGGACTTTGAAAAAATTTCAGCTGGAATTTTAGCCATTTTTTGACGTGAAATTGTAAACATGTGGCCATGGATTTTGAAAATTCTAGAGAGAATTTTAAAAGCTTCAAGAGAATTTCAACAATTTTGAGAGGAATTTGAAAAGTTTCAATGGGAATGGGAAGAATTGGGACAAAAATTGGAAAATTTTTAAGGGACTTTGAAAAAATTTCAACTGGAATTTTAGCCATTTTTTGACGTGAAATTGTAAACATGTGGCCATGGATTTTGAAAATTCTAGAGAGAATTTTAAAAGCTTCAACAGAATTTCAACAATTTTGAGAGGGATTTGAAAAGTTTCAATGGGAATGGGAAGAATTGGGACAAAAATTGGAAAATTTTTAAGGGACTTTGAAAAAATTTCAACTGGAATTTTAGCCATTTTTTGACGTGAAATTGTAAACATGTGGCCATGGATTTTGAAAATTCTAGAGAGAATTTTAAAAGCTTCAAGAGAATTTCAACAATTTTGAGAGGGATTTGAAAAGTTTCAATGGGAATGGGAAGAATTGGGACAAAAATTGGAAAATTTTGACTTTGAAAAAATTTCAACTGGAATTTTAGCCATTTTTTGACGTGAAATTGTAAACATGTGGCCATGGATTTTGAAAATTCTAGAGAGAATTTTAAAAGCTTCAACAGAATTTCAACAATTTTGAGAGGGATTTGAAAAGTTTCAATGGGAATGGGAAGAATTGGGACAAAAATTGGAAAATTTTTAAGTATACGAGATGACTTTGAAAAAATTTCAGCTGGAATTTTAGCCATTTTTTGACGTGAAATTGTAAACATGTGGCCATGGATTTTGAAAATTCTAGAGAGAATTTTAAAAGCTTCAACAGAATTTCAACAATTTTGAGAGGAATTTGAAAAGTTTCAATGGGAATGGGAAGAATTGGGACAAAAATTGGAAAATTTTTAAGGGACTTTGAAAAAATTTCAACTGGAATTTTAGCCATTTTTTGACGTGAAATTGTAAACATGTGGCCATGGATTTTGAAAATTCTAGAGAGAATTTTAAAAGCTTCAAGAGAATTTCAACAATTTTGAGAGGGATTTGAAAAGTTTCAATGGGAATGGGAAGAATTGGGACAAAAATTGGAAAATTTTTAAGGGACTTTGAAAAAATTTCAACTGGAATTTTAGCCATTTTTTGACGTGAAATTGTAAACATGTGGCCATGGATTTTGAAAATTCTAGAGAGAATTTTAAAAGCTTCAAGAGAATTTCAACAATTTTGAGAGGGATTTGAAAAGTTTCAATGGGAATGGGAAGAATTGGGACAAAAATTGGAAAATTTTTAAGGGACTTTGAAAAAATTTCAACTGGAATTTTAGCAATTTTTTGACGTGAAATTGTAAACATGTGGACATGGATTTTGAAAATTCTAGAGAGAATTTTAAAAGCTTCGACAGGATTTCAACAATTTTGAGAGGGATTTGAAAAGTTTCAATGGGAATGGGAAGAATTGGGACAAAAATTGGAAATTTTTTAAGGGACTTTGAAAAAATTTCAACTGGAATTTTAGCCATTTTTTGACGTGAAATTGTAAACATGTGGACATGGATTTTGAAAATTCTAGAGAGGATTTTAAAAGCTTCAACAGAATTTCAACAATTTTGAGAGGGATTTGAAAAGTTTCAATGGGAATGGGAAGAATTGGGACAAAAATTGGAAAATTTTTCAGGGACTTTGAAAAAATTTCAACTGGAATTTTAGCCATTTTTTGACGTGAAATTGTAAACATGTGGACATGGATTTTGAAAATTCTAGAGAGAATTTTAAAAGCTTCAACAGAATTTCAACAATTTTGAGAGGGATTTGAAAAGTTTCAATGGGAATGGGAAGAATTGGGACAAAAATTGGAAAATTTTTAAGGGACTTTGAAAAAATTTCAACTGGAATTTTAGCCATTTTTTGACGTGAAATTGTAAACATGTGGCCATGGATTTTGAAAATTCTAGAGAGAATTTTAAAAGCTTCAAGAGAATTTCAACAATTTTGAGAGGGATTTGAAAAGTTTCAATGGGAATGGGAAGAATTGGGACAAAAATTGGAAAATTTTTAAGGGACTTTGAAAAAATTTCAACTGGAATTTTAGCCATTTTTTGACGTGAAATTGTAAACATGTGGCCATGGATTTTGAAAATTCTAGAGAGAATTTTAAAAGCTTCAAGAGAATTTCAACAATTTTGAGAGGGATTTGAAAAGTTTCAATGGGAATGGGAAGAATTGGGACAAAAATTGGAAAATTTTTAAGGGACTTTGAAAAAATTTCAACTGGAATTTTAGCAATTTTTTGACGTGAAATTGTAAACATGTGGACATGGATTTTGAAAATTCTAGAGAGAATTTTAAAAGCTTCGACAGAATTTCAACAATTTTGAGAGGGATTTGAAAAGTTTCAATGGGAATGGGAAGAATTGGGACAAAAATTGGAAAATTTTTAAGGGACTTTGAAAAAATTTCAACTGGAATTTTAGCCATTTTTTGACGTGAAATTGTAAACATGTGGACATGGATTTTGAAAATTCTAGAGAGAATTTTAAAAGCTTCAACAGAATTTCAACAATTTTGAGAGGGATTTGAAAAGTTTCAATGGGAATGGGAAGAATTGGGACAAAAATTGGAAAATTTTTCAGGGACTTTGAAAAAATTTCAACTGGAATTTTAGCCATTTTTTGACGTGAAATTGTAAACATGTGGACATGGATTTTGAAAATTCTAGAGAGAATTTTAAAAGCTTCAACAGAATTTCAACAATTTTGAGAGGGATTTGAAAAGTTTCAATGGGAATGGGAAGAATTGGGACAAAAATTGGAAAATTTTTAAGGGACTTTGAAAAAATTTCAACTGGAATTTTAGCCATTTTTTGACGTGAAATTGTAAACATGTGGCCATGGATTTTGAAAATTCTAGAGAGAATTTTAAAAGCTTCAAGAGAATTTCAACAATTTGGAGAGGGATTTGAAAAGTTTCAATGGGAATGGGAAGAATTGGGACAAAAATTGGAAAATTTTTAAGGGACTTTGAAAAAATTTCAGCTGGAATTTTAGCCATTTTTTGACGTGAAATTGTAAACATGTGGCCATGGATTTTGAAAATTCTAGAGAGAATTTTAAAAGCTTCAACAGAATTTCAACAATTTTGAGAGGAATTTGAAAAGTTTCAATGGGAATGGGAAGAATTGGGACAAAAATTGGAAAATTTTTAAGGGACTTTGAAAAAATTTCAACAGGAATTTTAGCCATTTTTTGACGTGAAATTGTAAACATGTGGCCATGGATTTTGAAAATTCTAGAGAGAATTTTAAAAGCTTCAAGAGAATTTCAACAATTTTGAGAGGGATTTGAAAAGTTTCAATGGGAATGGGAAGAATTGGGACAAAAATTGGAAAATTTTAAGGGACTTTGAAAAAATTTCAACTGGAATTTTAGCCATTTTTTGACGTGAAATTGTAAACATGTGGCCATGGATTTTGAAAATTCTAGAGAGAATTTTAAAAGCTTCAACAGAATTTCAACAATTTTGAGAGGGATTTGAAAAGTTTCAATGGGAATGGGAAGAATTGGGACAAAAATGGGAAAATTTTTAAGGGACTTTGAAAAAATTTCAACTGGAATTTTAGCCATTTTTTACGTGAAATTGTAAACATGTGGACATGGATTTTGAAAATTCTAGAGAGAATTTTAAAGCTTCAACAGAATTTCTACAATTTTGAGAGGGGATTTGAAAAGTTTCAATGGGAATGGGAAGAATTGGGACAAAAATTGGAAAATTTTTAAGGGACTTTGAAAAAATTTCAACTGGAATTTTAGCCATTTTTGACGTGAAATTGTAAACATGTGGCCATGGATTTTGAAAATTCTAGAGAGAATTTTAAAAGCTTCAACAGAATTTCAACAATTTTGAGAGGGATTTGAAAAGTTTCAATGGGAATGGGAAGAATTGGGACAAAAATTGGAAAATTTTTAAGGGACTTTGAAAAAATTTCAACTGGAATTTTAGCCATTTTTTGACGTGAAATTGTAAACATGTGGCCATGGATTTTGAAAATTCTAGAGAGAATTTTAAAAGCTTCAACAGAATTTCAACAATTTTGAGAGGGATTTGAAAAGTTTCAATGGGAATGGGAAGAATTGGGACAAAAATTGGAAAATTTTTAAGGGACTTTGAAAAATTTCAACTGGAAATTTTAGCCATTTTTTGACGTGAAATTGTAAACATGTGGACATGGATTTTGAAAATTCTAGAGAGAATTTTAAAAGCTTCAACAGAATTTCAACAATTTTGAGAGGGATTTGAAAAGTTTCAATGGGAATGGGAAGAATTGGGACAAAAATTGGAAAATTTTTAAGGGACTTTGAAAAAATTTCAACTGGAATTTTAGCCATTTTTTGACGTGAAATTGTAAACATGTGGCCATGGATTTTGAAAATTCTAGAGAGAATTTTAAAAGCTTCAACAGAATTTCAACAATTTTGAGAGGGATTTGAAAAGTTTCAATGGGAATGGGAAGAATTGGGACAAAAATTGGAAAATTTTGAAGGGACTTTGAAAAAATTTCAACTGGAATTTTAGCCATTTTTTGACGTGAAATTGTAAACATGTGGACATGGATTTTGAAAATTCTAGAGAGAATTTTAAAAGCTTCAAGAGAATTTCAACAATTTTGAGAGGGATTTGAAAAGTTTCAATGGGAATGGGAAGAATTGGGACAAAAATTGGAAAATTTTTAAGGGACTTTGAAAAAATTTCAGCTGGAATTTTAGCCATTTTTTTGACGTGAAATTGTAAACATGTGCCCATGGATTTTGAAAATTCTAGAGAGAATTTTAAAAGCTTCAAGAGAATTTCAACAATTTTGAGAGGGATTTGAAAAGTTTCAATGGGAATGGGAAGAATTGGGACAAAAATTGGAAAATTTTGAAGGGACTTTGAAAAAATTTCAACTGGAATTTTAGCCATTTTTTGACGTGAAATTGTAAACATGTGGCCATGGATTTTGAAAATTCTAGAGAGAATTTTAAAAGCTTCAACAGAATTTCAACAATTTTGAGAGGGATTTGAAAAGTTTCAATGGGAATGGGAAGAATTGGGACAAAAATTGGAAAATTTTTAAGGGACTTTGAAAAAATTTCAACTGGAATTTTAGCCATTTTTTGACGTGAAATTGTAAACATGTGGCCATGGATTTTGAAAATTCTAGAGAGAATTTTAAAAGCTTCAACAGAATTTCAACAATTTTGAGAGGGATTTGAAAAGTTTCAATGGGAATGGGAAGAATTGGGACAAAAATTGGAAAATTTTGAAGGGACTTTGAAAAAATTTCAACTGGAATTTTAGCCATTTTTTGACGTGAAATTGTAAACATGTGGACATGGATTTTGAAAATTCTAGAGAGAATTTTAAAAGCTTTAACAGAATTTCAACAATTTTGAGAGGGATTTGAAAAGTTTCAATGGGAATGGGAAAGAATTGGGACAAAAATTGGAAAATTTTTAAGGGACTTTGAAAAAATTTCAGCTGGAATTTTAGCCATTTTTTGACGTGAAATTGTAAACATGTGCCCATGGATTTTGAAAATTCTAGAGAGAATTTTAAAAGCTTCAAGAGAATTTCAACAATTTTGAGAGGGATTTGAAAAGTTTCAATGGGAATGGGAAGAATTGGGACAAAAATTGGAAAATTTTTAAGGGACTTTTAAAAAATTTCAACTGGAATTTTAGCAATTTTTTGACGTGAAATTGTAAACATGTGGACATGGATTTTGAAAATTCTAGAGAGAATTTTAAAAGCTTCAACAGAATTTCAACAATTTTGAGAGGGATTTGAAAAGTTTCAATGGGAATGGGAAGAATTGGGACAAAAATTGGAAAATTTTTAAGGGACTTTGAAAAAATTTCAACTGGAATTTTAGCCATTTTTTGACGTGAAATTGTAAACATGTGGCCATGGATTTTGAAAATTCTAGAGAGAATTTTAAAAGCTTTAACAGAATTTCAACAATTTTGAGAGGGATTTGAAAAGTTTCAATGGGAATGGGAAGAATTGGGACAAAAATTGGAAAATTTTTAAGGGACTTTGAAAAAATTTCAACTGGAATTTTAGCCATTTTTTGACGTGAAATTGTAAACATGTGGCCATGGATTTTGAAAGTTCTAGAGAGAATTTTAAAAGCTTCAACAGAATTTCAACAATTTTGAGAGGGATTTGAAAAGTTTCAATGGGAATGGGAAGAATTGGGACAAAAATTGGAAAATTTTTAAGGGACTTTGAAAAAATTTCAACTGGAATTTTAGCCATTTTTTGACGTGAAATTGTAAACATGTGGCCATGGATTTTGAAAATTCTAGAGAGAATTTTAAAAGCTTCAACAGAATTTCAACAATTTTGAGAGGGATTTGAAAAGTTTCAATGGGAATGGGAACAATTGGGACAAAAATTGGAAAATTTTTAAGGGACTTTGAAAAAATTTCAACTGGAATTTTAGCCATTTTTTGACGTGAAATTGTAAACATGTGGCCATGGATTTTGAAAATTCTAGAGAGAATTTTAAAAGCTTCAACAGAATTTCAACAATTTTGAGAGGGATTTGAAAAGTTTCAATGGGAATGGGAAGAATTGGGACAAAAATTGGAAAATTTTTAAGGGACTTTGAAAAAATTTCAACTGGAATTTTAGCCATTTTTTGACGTGAAATTGTAAACATGTGGCCATGGATTTTGAAAATTCTAGAGAGAATTTTAAAAGCTTCAAGAGAATTTCAACAATTTTGAGAGGGATTTGAAAAGTTTCAATGGGAATGGGAAGAATTGGGACAAAAATTGGAAAATTTTTAAGGGACTTTGAAAAAATTTCAACTGGAATTTTAGCCATTTTTTGACATGAAATTGTAAACATGTGGCCATGGATTTTGAAAATTCTAGAGAGAATTTTAAAAGCTTCAAGAGAATTTCAACAATTTTGAGAGGGATTTGAAAAGTTTCAATGGAATGGGAAGAATTGGGACAAAAATTGGAAAATTTTTAAGGGACTTTGAAAAAATTTCAACTGGAATTTTAGCCATTTTTTGACGTGAAATTGTAAACATGTGGACATGGATTTTGAAAATTCTAGAGAGAATTTTAAAAGCTTCAACAGAATTTCAACAATTTTGAGAGGAATTTGAAAAGTTTCAATGGGAATGGGAAGAATTGGGACAAAAATTGGAAAATTTTTAAGGGACTTTGAAAAAATTTCAACTGGAATTTTAGCCATTTTTTGACGTGAAATTGTAAACATGTGGCCATGGATTTTGAAAATTCTAGAGAGAATTTTAAAAGCTTCAACAGAATTTCAACAATTTTGAGAGGGATTTGAAAAGTTTCAATGGGAATGGGAAGAATTGGGACAAAAATTGGAAAATTTTTAAGGGACTTTGAAAAAATTTCAACTGGAATTTTAGCCATTTTTTGACGTGAAATTGTAAACATGTGGCCATGGATTTTGAAAATTCTAGAGAGAATTTTAAAAGCTTCAACAGAATTTCAACAATTTTGAGAGGGATTTGAAAAGTTTCAATGGGAATGGGAAGAATTGGGACAAAAATTGGAAAACTTTTAAGGGACTTTGAAAAAATTTCAACTGGAATTTTAGCAATTTTTTGACGTGAAATTGTAAACATGTGGCCATGGATTTTGAAAATTCTAGAGAGAATTTTAAAAGCTTCAAGAGAATTTCAACAATTTTGAGAGGGATTTGAAAAGTTTCAATGGGAATGGGAAGAATTGGGACAAAAATTGGAAAATTTTTAAGGGACTTTGAAAAAATTTCAACTGGAATTTTAGCCATTTTTTGACGTGAAATTGTAAACATGTGGACATGGATTTTGAAAATTCTAGAGAGAATTTTAAAAGCTTCAACAGAATTTCAACAATTTTGAGAGGGATTTGAAAAGTTTCAATGGGAATGGGAAGAATTGGGACAAAAATTGGAAAATTTTTAAGGGACTTTGAAAAAATTTCAACTGGAATTTTAGCCATTTTTTGACGTGAAATTGTAAACATGTGGACATGGATTTTGAAAATTCTAGAGAGAATTTTAAAAGCTTCAACAGAATTTCAACAATTTTGAGAGGGATTTGAAAAGTTTCAATGGGAATGGGAAGAATTGGGACAAAAATTGGAAAATTTTTAAGGGACTTTGAAAAAATTTCAACTGGAATTTTAGCCATTTTTTGACGTGAAATTGTAAACATGTGGCCATGGATTTTGAAAATTCTAGAGAGAATTTTAAAAGCTTCAACAGAATTTCAACAATTTTGAGAGGGATTTGAAAAGTTTCAATGGGAATGGGAAGAATTGGGACAAAAATTGGAAAACTTTTAAGGGACTTTGAAAAAATTTCAACTGGAATTTTAGCCATTTTTTGACGTGAAATTGTAAACATGTGGCCATGGATTTTGAAAATTCTAGAGAGAATTTTAAAAGCTTCAACAGAATTTCAACAATTTTGAGAGGGATTTGAAAAGTTTCAATGGGAATGGGAAGAATTGGGACAAAAATTGGAAAATTTTTAAGGGACTTTGAAAAAATTTCAACTGGAATTTTAGCCATTTTTTGACGTGAAATTGTAAACATGTGGCCATGGATTTTGAAAATTCATGAGAGAATTTTAAAAGCTTCAACAGAATTTCAACAATTTTGAGAGGGATTTGAAAAGTTTCAATGGGAATGGGAAGAATTGGGACAAAAATTGGAAAATTTTTAAGGGACTTTGAAAAAATTTCAACTGGAATTTTAGCCATTTTTTGACGTGAAATTGTAAACATGTGGCCATGGATTTTGAAAATTCTAGAGAGAATTTTAAAAGCTTCAAGAGAATTTCAACAATTTTGAGAGGGATTTGAAAAGTTTCAATGGGAATGGGAAGAATTGGGACAAAAATTGGAAAATTTTTAAGGGACTTTGAAAAAATTTCAACTGGAATTTTAGCCATTTTTTGACGTGAAATTGTAAAACATGTGGCCATGGATTTGAAAATTCTAGAGAGAATTTTAAAAGCTTCAACAGAATTTCAACAATTTTGAGAGGGATTTGAAAAGTTTCAATGGGAATGGGAAGAATTGGGACAAAAATTGGAAAATTTTTAAGGGACTTTGAAAAAATTTCAACTGGAATTTTAGCCATTTTTTGACGTGAAATTGTAAACATGTGGACATGGATTTTGAAAATTCTAGAGAGAATTTTAAAAGCTTCAACAGAATTTCAACAATTTTGAGAGGGATTTGAAAAGTTTCAATGGGAATGGGAAGAATTGGGACAAAAATTGGAAAATTTTTAAGGGACTTTGAAAAAATTTCAACTGGAATTTTAGCCATTTTTTGACGTGAAATTGTAAACATGTGGACATGGATTTTGAAAATTCTAGAGAGAATTTTAAAAGCTTCAACAGAATTTCAACAATTTTGAGAGGGATTTGAAAAGTTTCAATGGGAATGGGAAGAATTGGGACAAAAATTGGAAAATTTTTAAGGGACTTTGAAAAAATTTCAACTGGATTTTTAGCCATTTTTTGACGTGAAATTGTAAACATGTGGCCATGGATTTTGAAAATTCTAGAGAGAATTTTAAAAGCTTCAACAGAATTTCAACAATTTTGAGAGGGATTTGAAAAGTTTCAATGGGAATGGGAAGAATTGGGACAAAAATTGGAAAATTTTTAAGGGACTTTGAAAAAATTTCAACTGGAATTTTAGCCATTTTTTGACGTGAAATTGTAAACATGTTGAAGTGGATTTTGAAAATTCTAGAGAGAATTTTAAAAGCTTCAAGAGAATTTCAACAATTTTGAGAGGGATTTGAAAAGTTTCAATGGGAATGGGAAGAATTGGGACAAAAATTGGAAAATTTTTAAGGGACTTTGAAAAAATTTCAACTGGAATTTTAGCAATTTTTTGACGTGAAATTGTAAACATGTGGCCATGGATTTTGAAAATTCTAGAGAGAATTTTAAAAGCTTCAAGAGAATTTCAACAATTTTGAGAGGGATTTGAAAAGTTTCAATGGGAATGGGAAGAATTGGGACAAAAATTGGAAAATTTTTAAGGGACTTTGAAAAAATTTCAACTGGAATTTTAGCCATTTTTTGACGTGAAATTGTAAACATGTGGCCATGGATTTTGAAAATTCTAGAGAGAATTTTAAAAGCTTCAAGAGAATTTCAACAATTTTGAGAGGGATTTGAAAAGTTTCAATGGGAATGGGAAGAATTGGGACAAAAATTGGAAAATTTTTAAGGGACTTTGAAAAAATTTCAACTGGAATTTTAGCCATTTTTTAATGTGAAATTGTAAACATGTGGCCATGGATTTTGAAAATTCTAGAGAGAATTTTAAAAGCTTCAACAGAATTTCAACAATTTTGAGAGGGATTTGAAAAGTTTCAATGGGAATGGGAAGAATTGGGACAAAAATTGGAAAATTTTTAAGGGACTTTGAAAAAATTTCAACTGGAATTTTAGCCGTTTTTTTATGTGAAATTGTAAACATGTGGCCATGGATTTTGAAAATTCTAGAGAGAATTTTAAAAGCTTCAAGAGAATTTCAACAATTTTGAGAGGGATTTGAAAAGTTTCAATGGGAATGGGAAGAATTGGGACAAAAATTGGAAAATTTTTAAGGGACTTTGAAAAAATTTCAACTGGAATTTTAGCCATTTTTTGACGTGACATTGTAAACATGTGGCCATGGATTTTGAAAATTCTAGAGAGAATTTTAAAAGCTTTAACAGAATTTCAACAATTTTGAGAGGGATTTGAAAAGTTTCAATGGGAATGGGAAGAATTGGGACAAAAATTGGAAAATTTTTAAGGGACTTTGAAAAAATTTCAACTGGAATTTTAGCCGTTTTTTTATGTGAAATTGTAAACATGTGGCCATGGATTTTGAAAATTCTAGAGAGAATTTTAAAAGCTTCAAGAGAATTTCAACAATTATGAGAGGGATTTGAAAAGTTTCAATGGGAATGGGAAGAATTGGGACAAAAATTGGAAATTTTTTAAGGGACTTTGAAAAAATTTCAACTGGAATTTTAGCCATTTTTTGACGTGAAATTGTAAACATGTGGCCATGGATTTTGAAAATTCTAGAGAGAATTTTAAAAGCTTCAAGAGAATTTCAACAATTTTGAGAGGGATTTGAAAAGTTTCAATGGGAATGGGAAGAATTGGGACAAAAATTGGAAAATTTTTAAGGGACTTTGAAAAAATTTCAACTGGAATTTTAGCAATTTTTTGACGTGAAATTGTAAACATGTGGACATGGATTTTGAAAATTCTAGAGAGAATTTTAAAAGCTTCAACAGAATTTCAACAATTTTGAGAGGGATTTGAAAAGTTTCAATGGGAATGGGAAGAATTGGGACAAAAATTGGAAAATTTTTAAGGGACTTTGAAAAAATTTCAACTGGAATTTTAGCCATTTTTTGACGTGAAATTGTAAACATGTGGACATGGATTTTGAAAATTCTAGAGAGAATTTTAAAAGCTTTAACAGAATTTCAACAATTTTGAGAGGGATTTGAAAAGTTTCAATGGGAATGGGAAGAATTGGGACAAAAATTGGAAAATTTTTAAGGGACTTTGAAAAAATTTCAACTGGAATTTTAGCCATTTTTTGACGTGAAATTGTAAACATGTGGCCATGGATTTTGAAAATTCTAGAGAGAATTTTAAAAGCTTCAAGAGAATTTCAACAATTTTGAGAGGGATTTGAAAAGTTTCAATGGGAATGGGAAGAATTGGGACAAAAATTGGAAAATTTTTAAGGGACTTTGAAAAAATTTCAACTGGAATTTTAGCCATTTTTTGACGTGAAATTGTAAACATGTGGACATGGATTTTGAAAATTCTAGAGAGAATTTTAAAAGCTTCAAGAGAATTTCAACAATTTTGAGAGGGATTTGAAAAGTTTCAATGGGAATGGGAAGAATTGGGACAAAAATTGGAAAATTTTTCAGGGACTTTGAAAAAATTTCAACTGGAATTTTAGCCATTTTTTGACGTGAAATTGTAAACATGTGGCCATGGATTTTGAAAATTCTAGAGAGAATTTTAAAAGCTTCAACAGAATTTCAACAATTTTGAGAGGGATTTGAAAAGTTTCAATGGGAATGGGAAGAATTGGGACAAAAATTGGAAAATTTTTAAGGGACTTTGAAAAATTTCAACTGGAATTTTAGCCATTTTTTAATGTGAAATTGTAAACATGTGGCCATGGATTTTGAAAATTCTAGAGAGAATTTTAAAAGCTTCAACAGAATTTCAACAATTTTGAGAGGGATTTGAAAAGTTTCAATGGGAATGGGAAGAATTGGGACAAAAATTGGAAAATTTTTAGGGACTTTGAAAAAATTTCAACTGGAATTTTAGCCGTTTTTTTATGTGAAATTGTAAACATGTGGCCATGGATTTTGAAAATTCTAGAGAGAATTTTAAAAGCTTCAAGAGAATTTCAACAATTTTGAGAGGGATTTGAAAAGTTTCAATGGGAATGGGAAGAATTGGGACAAAAATTGGAAAATTTTTAAGGGACTTTGAAAAAATTTCAACTGGAATTTTAGCCATTTTTTGACGTGACATTGTAAACATGTGGCCATGGATTTTGAAAATTCTAGAGAGAATTTTAAAAGCTTTAACAGAATTTCAACAATTTTGAGAGGGATTTGAAAAGTTTCAATGGGAATGGGAAGAATTGGGACAAAAATTGGAAAATTTTTAGGGACTTTGAAAAAATTTCAACTGGAATTTTAGCCGTTTTTTTATGTGAAATTGTAAACATGTGGCCATGGATTTTGAAAATTCTAGAGAGAATTTTAAAAGCTTCAAGAGAATTTCAACAATTATGAGAGGGATTTGAAAAGTTTCAATGGGAATGGGAAGAATTGGGACAAAAATTGGAAATTTTTTAAGGGACTTTGAAAAAATTTCAACTGGAATTTTAGCCATTTTTTGACGTGAAATTGTAAACATGTGGCCATGGATTTTGAAAATTCTAGAGAGAATTTTAAAAGCTTCAAGAGAATTTCAACAATTTTGAGAGGGATTTGAAAAGTTTCAATGGGAATGGGAAGAATTGGGACAAAAATTGGAAAATTTTTAAGGGACTTTGAAAAAATTTCAACTGGAATTTTAGCAATTTTTTGACGTGAAATTGTAAACATGTGGACATGGATTTTGAAAATTCTAGAGAGAATTTTAAAAGCTTCAACAGAATTTCAACAATTTTGAGAGGGATTTGAAAAGTTTCAATGGGAATGGGAAGAATTGGGACAAAAATTGGAAAATTTTTAAGGGACTTTGAAAAAATTTCAACTGGAATTTTAGCCATTTTTTGACGTGAAATTGTAAACATGTGGACATGGATTTTGAAAATTCTAGAGAGAATTTTAAAAGCTTTAACAGAATTTCAACAATTTTGAGAGGGATTTGAAAAGTTTCAATGGGAATGGGAAGAATTGGGACAAAAATTGGAAAATTTTTAAGGGACTTTGAAAAAATTTCAACTGGAATTTTAGCCATTTTTTGACGTGAAATTGTAAACATGTGGCCATGGATTTTGAAAATTCTAGAGAGAATTTTAAAAGCTTCAACAGAATTTCAACAATTTTGAGAGGGATTTGAAAAGTTTCAATGGGAATGGGAAGAATTGGGACAAAAATTGGAAAATTTTTAAGGGACTTTGAAAAAATTTCAACTGGAATTTTAGCAATTTTTTGACGTGAAATTGTAAACATGTGGCCATGGATTTTGAAAATTCTAGAGAGAATTTTAAAAGCTTCAAGAGAATTTCAACAATTTTGAGAGGGATTTGAAAAGTTTCAATGGGAATGGGAAGAATTGGGACAAAAATTGGAAAATTTTTAAGGGACTTTGAAAAAATTTCAACTGGAATTTTAGCAATTTTTTGACGTGAAATTGTAAACATGTGGACATGGATTTTGAAAATTCTAGAGAGAATTTTAAAAGCTTCGACAGAATTTCAACAATTTTGAGAGGGATTTGAAAAGTTTCAATGGGAATGGGAAGAATTGGGACAAAAATTGGAAAATTTTTAAGGGACTTTGAAAAAATTTCAACTGGAATTTTAGCCATTTTTTGACGTGAAATTGTAAACATGTGGACATGGATTTTGAAAATTCTAGAGAGAATTTTAAAAGCTTCAACAGAATTTCAACAATTTTGAGAGGGATTTGAAAAGTTTCAATGGGAATGGGAAGAATTGGGACAAAAATTGGAAAATTTTTAAGGGACTTTGAAAAAATTTCAACTGGAATTTTAGCCATTTTTTGACGTGAAATTGTAAACATGTGGCCATGGATTTTGAAAATTCTAGAGAGAATTTTAAAAGCTTCAAGAGAATTTCAACAATTTTGAGAGGGATTTGTAAAGTTTCAATGGGAATGGGAAGAATTGGGACAAAAATTGGAAAATTTTTCAGGGACTTTGAAAAAATTTCAACTGGAATTTTAGCAATTTTTTGACGTGAAATTGTAAACATGTGGCCATGGATTTTGAAAATTCTAGAGAGAATTTTAAAAGCTTCAAGAGAATTTCAACAATTTTGAGAGGGATTTGAAAAGTTTCAATGGGAATGGGAAGAATTGGGACAAAAATTGGAAAATTTTTAAGGGACTTTGAAAAAATTTCAACTGGAATTTTAGCCATTTTTTGACGTGAAATTGTAAACATGTGGCCATGGATTTTGAAAATTCTAGAGAGAATTTTAAAAGCTTCAACAGAATTTCAACAATTTTGAGAGGGATTTGAAAAGTTTCAATGGGAATGGGAAGAATTGGGACAAAAATTGGAAAATTTTTAAGGGACTTTGAAAAAATTTCAGCTGGAATTTTAGCAATTTTTTGACGTGAAATTGTAAACATGTGGCCATGGATTTTGAAAATTCTAGAGAGAATTTTAAAAGCTTCAACAGAATTTCAACAATTTTGAGAGGAATTTGAAAAGTTTCAATGGGAATGGGAAGAATTGGGACAAAAATTGGAAAATTTTTAAGGGACTTTGAAAAAATTTCAACAGGAATTTTAGCCATTTTTTGACGTGAAATTGTAAACATGTGGACATGGATTTTGAAAATTCTAGAGAGAATTTTAAAAGCTTTAACAGAATTTCAACAATTTTTAGAGGGATTTGAAAAGTTTCAATGGGAATGGGAAGAATTGGGACAAAAACTGGAAAATTTTAAAGGGACTTTGAAAAAATTTCAACTGGAATTTTAGCCATTTTTTGACGTGAAATTGTAAACATGTGGCCATGGATTTTGAAAATTCTAGAGAGAATTTTAAAAGCTTCAAGAGAATTTCAACAATTTTGAGAGGGATTTGAAAAGTTTCAATGGGAATGGGAAGAATTGGGACAAAAATTGGAAAATTTTTAAGGGACTTTGAAAAAATTTCAACTGGAATTTTAGCAATTTTTTGACGTGAAATTGTAAACATGTGGACATGGATTTTGAAAATTCTAGAGAGAATTTTAAAAGCTTCAACAGAATTTCAACAATTTTGAGAGGGATTTGAAAAGTTTCAATGGGAATGGGAAGAATTGGGACAAAAATGGGAAAATTTTTAAGGGACTTTGAAAAAATTTCAACTGGAATTTTAGCCATTTTTTGACGTGAAATTGTAAACATGTGGCCATGGATTTTGAAAATTCTAGAGAGAATTTTAAAAGCTTCAACAGAATTTCAACAATTTTGAGAGGGATTTGTAAAGTTTCAATGGGAATGGGAAGAATTGGGACAAAAATTGGAAAATTTTTCAGGGACTTTGAAAAAATTTCAACTGGAATTTTAGCCATTTTTTGACGTGAAATTGTAAACATGTGGCCATGGATTTTGAAAATTCTAGAGAGAATTTTAAAAGCTTCAACAGAATTTCAACAATTTTGAGAGGGATTTGAAAAGTTTCAATGGGAATGGGAAGAATTGGGACAAAAATTGGAAAATTTTTAAGGGACTTTGAAAAAATTTCAACTGGAATTTTAGCCATTTTTTGACGTGAAATTGTAAACATGTGGCCATGGATTTTGAAAATTCTAGAGAGAATTTTAAAAGCTTCAACAGAATTTCAACAATTTTGAGAGGGATTTGAAAAGTTTCAATGGGAATGGGAAGAATTGGGACAAAAATTGGAAAATTTTTAAGGGACTTTGAAAAAATTTCAGCTGGAATTTTAGCAATTTTTTACGTGAAATTGTAAACATGTGGACACGGATTTTTAAAATTCTAGAGAGAATTTTAAAAGCTTCAAGAGAATTTCAGCAATTTTGAGAGGGATTTGAAAAGTTTCAATGGGAATGGGAAGAATTGGGACAAAAATTGGAAAATTTTAAGGGACTTTGAAAAAATTTCAACTGGAATTTTAGCCATTTTTTGACGTGAAATTGTAAACATGTGGCCATGGATTTTGAAAATTCTAGAGAGAATTTTAAAAGCTTCAAGAGAATTTCAACAATTTTGAGAGGGATTTGAAAAGTTTCAATGGGAATGGGAAGAATTGGGACAAAAATTGGAAAATTTTTAACGGACTTTGAAAAAATTTCAACTGGAATTTTAGCCATTTTTTGACGTGAAATTGTAAACATGTGGACATGGATTTTGAAAATTCTAGAGAGAATTTTAAAAGCTTCAACAGAATTTCTACAATTTTGAGAGGGATTTGAAAAGTTTCAATGGGAATGGGAAGAATTGGGACAAAAATTGGAAAATTTTTAAGGGACTTTGAAAAAATTTCAACTGGAATTTTAGCCATTTTTTGACGTGAAATTGTAAACATGTGGCCATGGATTTTGAAAATTCTAGAGAGAATTTTAAAAGCTTCAACAGAATTTCAACAATTTTGAGAGGGATTTGTAAAGTTTCAATGGGAATGGGAAGAATTGGGACAAAAATTGGAAAATTTTTAAGGGACTTTGAAAAAATTTCAACTGGAATTTTAGCCATTTTTTGACGTGAAATTGTAAACATGTGGCCATGGATTTTGAAAATTCTAGAGAGAATTTTAAAAGCTTCAAGAGAATTTCAACAATTTTGAGAGGGATTTGAAAAGTTTCAATGGGAATGGGAAGAATTGGGACAAAAATTGGAAATTTTTTAAGGGACTTTGAAAAAATTTCAACTGGAATTTTAGCAATTTTTTTATGTGAAATTGTAAACATGTGCCCATGGATTTTGAAAATTCTAGAGAGAATTTTAAAAGCTTCAAGAGAATTTCAACAATTTTGAGAGGGATTTGAAAAGTTTCAATGGGAATGGGAAGAATTGGGACAAAAATTGGAAATTTTTTAAGGGACTTTGAAAAAATTTCAACTGGAATTTTAGCAATTTTTTTATGTGAAATTGTAAACATGTGCCCATGGATTTTGAAAATTCTAGAGAGAATTTTAAAAGCTTCAAGAGAATTTCAACAATTTTGAGAGGGATTTGAAAAGTTTCAATGGGAATGGGAAGAATTGGGACAAAAATTGGAAAATTTTTAAGGGACTTGGAAAAAATTTCAACTGGAATTTTAGCCATTTTTTTATGTGAAATTGTAAACATGTTGAAGTGGATTTTGAAAATTCTAGAGAGAATTTTAAAAGCTTTAACAGAATTTCAACAATTTTGAGAGGGATTTGAAAAGTTTCAATGGGAATGGGAAGAATTGGGACAAAAATTGGAAAATTTTTAAGGGACTTTGAAAAAATTTCAACTGGAATTTTAGCCATTTTTTGACGTGAAATTGTAAACATGTGGACATGGATTTTGAAAATTCTAGAGAGAATTTTAAAAGCTTCAACAGAATTTCAACAATTTTGAGAGGGATTTGAAAAGTTTCAATGGGAATGGGAAGAATTGGGACAAAAATTGGAAAATTTTTAAGGGACTGAAAAAATTTCAACTGGAATTTTAGCCATTTTTTGACGTGAAATTGTAAACATGTGGCCATGGATTTTGAAAATTCTAGAGAGAATTTTAAAAGCTTCAACAGAATTTCAACAATTTTGAGAGGGATTTGAAAAGTTTCAATGGGAATGGGAAGAATTGGGACAAAAATTGGAAAATTTTTAAGGGACTTTGAAAAAATTTCAACTGGAATTTTAGCCATTTTTTTATGTGAAATTGTAAACATGTGCCCATGGATTTTGAAAATTCTAGAGAGAATTTTAAAAGCTTCAAGAGAATTTCAACAATTTTGAGAGGGATTTGAAAAGTTTCAATCGGAATGGGAAGAATTGGGACAAAAATTGGAAAATTTTTAAGGGACTTTGAAAAAATTTCAACTGGAATTTTAGCCATTTTTTTATGTGAAATTGTAAACATGTGGACATGGATTTTGAAAATTCTAGAGAGAATTTTAAAAGCTTCAAGAGAATTTCAACAATTTTGAGAGGGATTTGAAAAGTTTCAATGGGAATGGGAAGAATTGGGACAAAAATTGGAAATTTTTTAAGGGACTTTGAAAAAATTTCAACTGGAATTTTAGCAATTTTTTTATGTGAAATTGTAAACATGTGCCCATGGATTTTGAAAATTCTAGAGAGAATTTTAAAAGCTTCAAGAGAATTTCAACAATTTTGAGAGGGATTTGAAAAGTTTCAATGGGAATGGGAAGAATTGGGACAAAAATTGGAAAATTTTTAAGGGACTTGGAAAAAATTTCAACTGGATTTTTAGCCATTTTTTGACGTGAAATTGTAAACATGTGGCCATGGATTTTGAAAATTCTAGAGAGAATTTTAAAAGCTTCAACAGAATTTCAACAATTTTGAGAGGGATTTGAAAAGTTTCAATGGGAATGGGAACAATTGGGACAAAAATTGGAAAATTTTTAAGGGACTTTGAAAAAATTTCAACTGGAATTTTAGCCATTTTTTGACGTGAAATTGTAAACATGTTGAAGTGGATTTTGAAAATTCTAGAGAGAATTTTAAAAGCTTTAACAAAATTTCAACAATTTTGAGAGGGATTTGAAAAGTTTCAATGGGAATGGGAAGAATTGGGACAAAAATTGGAAAATTTTTAAGGGACTTTGAAAAAATTTCAACTGGAATTTTAGCCATTTTTTGACGTGAAATTGTAAACATGTGGCCATGGATTTTGAAAATTCTAGAGAGAATTTTAAAAGCTTCAACAGAATTTCAACAATTTTGAGAGGGATTTGAAAAGTTTCAATGGGAATGGGAAGAATTGGGACAAAAATTGGAAAATTTTTAAGGGACTTTGAAAAAATTTCAACTGGAATTTTAGCCATTTTTTGACGTGAAATTGTAAACATGTGGCCATGGATTTTGAAAATTCTAGAGAGAATTTTAAAAGCTTCAACAGAATTTCAACAATTTTGAGAGGGATTTGAAAAGTTTCAATGGGAATGGGAAGAATTGGGACAAAAATTGGAAAATTTTTAAGGGACTTTGAAAAAATTTCAACTGGAATTTTAGCCATTTTTTGACGTGAAATTGTAAACATGTGGCCATGGATTTTGAAAATTCTAGAGAGAATTTTAAAAGCTTCAAGAGAATTTCAACAATTTTGAGAGGGATTTGAAAAGTTTCAATGGGAATGGGAAGAATTGGGACAAAAATTGGAAAATTTTTAAGGGACTTTGAAAAAATTTCAACTGGAATTTTAGCCATTTTTTGACGTGAAATTGTAAACATGTGGACATGGATTTTGAAAATTCTAGAGAGAATTTTAAAAGCTTCAAGAGAATTTCAACAATTTTGAGAGGGATTTGAAAAGTTTCAATGGGAATGGGAAGAATTGGGACAAAAATTGGAAAATTTTTAAGGGACTTTGAAAAAATTTCAACTGGAATTTTAGCCATTTTTTTATGTGAAATTGTAAACATGTGGCCATGGATTTTGAAAATTCTAGAGAGAATTTTAAAAGCTTCAAGAGAATTTCAACAATTTTGAGAGGGATTTGAAAAGTTTCAATGGGAATGGGAAGAATTGGGACAAAAATTGGAAAATTTTTAAGGGACTTTGAAAAAATTTCAACTGGAATTTTAGCCATTTTTTGACGTGAAATTGTAAACATGTGGCCATGGATTTTGAAAATTCTAGAGAGAATTTTAAAAGCTTCAAGAGAATTTCAACAATTTTGAGAGGGATTTGAAAAGTTTCAATGGGAATGGGAAGAATTGGGACAAAAATTGGAAATTTTTTAAGGGTCTTTGAAAAAATTTCAACTGGAATTTTAGCCATTTTTTGACGTGAAATTGTAAACATGTGGACATGGATTTTGAAAATTCTAGAGAGAATTTTAAAAGCTTCAAGAGAATTTCTACAATTTTGAGAGGGATTTGAAAAGTTTCAATGGGAATGGGAAGAATTGGGACAAAAATTGGAAAATTTTTAAGGGACTTTGAAAAAATTTCAGCTGGAATTTTAGCCATTTTTTGACGTGAAATTGTAAACATGTGGCCATGGATTTTGAAAATTCTAGAGAGAATTTTAAAAGCTTCAAGAGAATTTCAACAATTTTGAGAGGGATTTGAAAAGTTTCAATGGGAATGGGAAGAATTGGGACAAAAATTGGAAATTTTTTAAGGGACTTTGAAAAAATTTCAACTGGAATTTTAGCAATTTTTTTATGTGAAATTGTAAACATGTGCCCATGGATTTTGAAAATTCTAGAGAGAATTTTAAAAGCTTCAAGAGAATTTCAACAATTTTGAGAGGGATTTGAAAAGTTTCAATGGGAATGGGAAGAATTGGGACAAAAATTGGAAATTTTTTAAGGGACTTTGAAAAAATTTCAACTGGAATTTTAGCAATTTTTTTATGTGAAATTGTAAACATGTGCCCATGGATTTTGAAAATTCTAGAGAGAATTTTAAAAGCTTCAAGAGAATTTCAACAATTTTGAGAGGGATTTGAAAAGTTTCAATGGGAATGGGAAGAATTGGGACAAAAATTGGAAAATTTTTAAGGGACTTGGAAAAAATTTCAACTGGAATTTTAGCCATTTTTTTATGTGAAATTGTAAACATGTTGAAGTGGATTTTGAAAATTCTAGAGAGAATTTTAAAAGCTTTAACAGAATTTCAACAATTTTGAGAGGGATTTGAAAAGTTTCAATGGGAATGGGAAGAATTGGGACAAAAATTGGAAAATTTTTAAGGGACTTTGAAAAAATTTCAACTGGAATTTTAGCCATTTTTTGACGTGAAATTGTAAACATGTGGACATGGATTTTGAAAATTCTAGAGAGAATTTTAAAAGCTTCAACAGAATTTCAACAATTTTGAGAGGGATTTGAAAAGTTTCAATGGGAATGGGAAGAATTGGGACAAAAATTGGAAAATTTTTAAGGGACTGAAAAAATTTCAACTGGAATTTTAGCCATTTTTTGACGTGAAATTGTAAACATGTGGCCATGGATTTTGAAAATTCTAGAGAGAATTTTAAAAGCTTCAACAGAATTTCAACAATTTTGAGAGGGATTTGAAAAGTTTCAATGGGAATGGGAAGAATTGGGACAAAAATTGGAAAATTTTTAAGGGACTTTGAAAAAATTTCAACTGGAATTTTAGCCATTTTTTTATGTGAAATTGTAAACATGTGCCCATGGATTTTGAAAATTCTAGAGAGAATTTTAAAAGCTTCAAGAGAATTTCTACAATTTTGAGAGGGATTTGAAAAGTTTCAATGGGAATGGGAAGAATTGGGACAAAAATTGGAAAATTTTTAAGGGACTTTGAAAAAATTTCAACTGGAATTTTAGCCATTTTTTTATGTGAAATTGTAAACATGTGGACATGGATTTTGAAAATTCTAGAGAGAATTTTAAAAGCTTCAAGAGAATTTCAACAATTTTGAGAGGGATTTGAAAAGTTTCAATGGGAATGGGAAGAATTGGGACAAAAATTGGAAATTTTTTAAGGGACTTTGAAAAAATTTCAACTGGAATTTTAGCAATTTTTTTATGTGAAATTGTAAACATGTGCCCATGGATTTTGAAAATTCTAGAGAGAATTTTAAAAGCTTCAAGAGAATTTCAACAATTTTGAGAGGGATTTGAAAAGTTTCAATGGGAATGGGAAGAATTGGGACAAAAATTGGAAAATTTTTAAGGGACTTGGAAAAAATTTCAACTGGATTTTTAGCCATTTTTTGACGTGAAATTGTAAACATGTGGCCATGGATTTTGAAAATTCTAGAGAGAATTTTAAAAGCTTCAACAGAATTTCAACAATTTTGAGAGGGATTTGAAAAGTTTCAATGGGAATGGGAAGAATTGGGACAAAAATTGGAAAATTTTTAAGGGACCTTGAAAAAATTTCAACTGGAATTTTAGCCATTTTTTGACGTGAAATTGTAAACATGTTGAAGTGGATTTTGAAAATTCTAGAGAGAATTTTAAAAGCTTTAACAAAATTTCAACAATTTTGAGAGGGATTTGAAAAGTTTCAATGGGAATGGGAAGAATTGGGACAAAAATTGGAAAATTTTTAAGGGACTTTGAAAAAATTTCAACTGGAATTTTAGCCATTTTTTGACGTGAAATTGTAAACATGTGGCCATGGATTTTGAAAATTCTAGAGAGAATTTTAAAAGCTTCAACAGAATTTCAACAATTTTGAGAGGGATTTGAAAAGTTTCAATGGGAATGGGAAGAATTGGGACAAAAATTGGAAAATTTTTAAGGGACTTTGAAAAAATTTCAACTGGAATTTTAGCCATTTTTTGACGTGAAATTGTAAACATGTGGCCATGGATTTTGAAAATTCTAGAGAGAATTTTAAAAGCTTCAACAGAATTTCAACAATTTTGAGAGGGATTTGAAAAGTTTCAATGGGAATGGGAAGAATTGGGACAAAAATTGGAAAATTTTTAAGGGACTTTGAAAAAATTTCAACTGGAATTTTAGCCATTTTTTGACGTGAAATTGTAAACATGTGGCCATGGATTTTGAAAATTCTAGAGAGAATTTTAAAAGCTTCAAGAGAATTTCAACAATTTTGAGAGGGATTTGAAAAGTTTCAATGGGAATGGGAAGAATTGGGACAAAAATTGGAAAATTTTTAAGGGACTTTGAAAAAATTTCAACTGGAATTTTAGCCATTTTTTGACGTGAAATTGTAAACATGTGGACATGGATTTTGAAAATTCTAGAGAGAATTTTAAAAGCTTCAAGAGAATTTCAACAATTTTGAGAGGGATTTGAAAAGTTTCAATGGGAATGGGAAGAATTGGGACAAAAATTGGAAAATTTTTAAGGGACTTTGAAAAATTTCAACTGGAATTTTAGCCATTTTTTTATGTGAAATTGTAAACATGTGGCCATGGATTTTGAAAATTCTAGAGAGAATTTTAAAAGCTTCAAGAGAATTTCAACAATTTTGAGAGGGATTTGAAAAGTTTCAATGGGAATGGGAAGAATTGGGACAAAAATTGGAAAATTTTTAAGGGACTTTGAAAAAATTTCAACTGGAATTTTAGCCATTTTTTGACGTGAAATTGTAAACATGTGGCCATGGATTTTGAAAATTCTAGAGAGAATTTTAAAAGCTTCAAGAGAATTTCAACAATTTTGAGAGGGATTTGAAAAGTTTCAATGGGAATGGGAAGAATTGGGACAAAAATTGGAAATTTTTTAAGGGTCTTTGAAAAAATTTCAACTGGAATTTTAGCCATTTTTTGACGTGAAATTGTAAACATGTGGACATGGATTTTGAAAATTCTAGAGAGAATTTTAAAAGCTTCAACAGAATTTCTACAATTTTGAGAGGGATTTGAAAAGTTTCAATGGGAATGGGAAGAATTGGGACAAAAATTGGAAAATTTTTAAGGGACTTTGAAAAAATTTCAGCTGGAATTTTAGCCATTTTTTGACGTGAAATTGTAAACATGTGGCCATGGATTTTGAAAATTCTAGAGAGAATTTTAAAAGCTTCAAGAGAATTTCAACAATTTTGAGAGGGATTTGAAAAGTTTCAATGGGAATGGGAAGAATTGGGACAAAAATTGGAAAATTTTTAAGGGACTTTGAAAAAATTTCAACTGGAATTTTAGCCATTTTTTTACGTGAAATTGTAAACATGTGGACATGGATTTTGAAAATTCTAGAGAGAATTTTAAAAGCTTCAAGAGAATTTCAACAATTTTGAGAGGGATTTGAAAAGTTTCAATGGGAATGGGAAGAATTGGGACAAAAATTGGAAAATTTTTAAGGGACTTTGAAAAAATTTCAACTGGAATTTTAGCCATTTTTTGACGTGAAATTGTACACATGTGGACATGGATTTTGAAAATTCTAGAGAGAATTTTAAAAGCTTCAAGAGAATTTCAACAATTTTGAGAGGGATTTGAAAAGTTTCAATGGGAATGGGAAGAATTGGGACAAAAATTGGAAAATTTTTAAGGGACTTTGAAAAAATTTCAACTGGAATTTTAGCAATTTTTTGACGTGAAATTGTAAACATGTGCCCATGGATTTTGAAAATTCTAGAGAGAATTTTAAAAGCTTCAAGAGAATTTCAACAATTTTGAGAGGGATTTGAAAAGTTTCAATGGGAATGGGAAGAATTGGGACAAAAATTGGAAAATTTTTAAGGGACTTTGAAAAAATTTCAACTGGAATTTTAGCCATTTTTTGACGTGAAATTGTAAACATGTGGCCATGGATTTTGAAAATTCTAGAGAGAATTTTAAAAGCTTCAACAGAATTTCAACAATTTTGAGAGGGATTTGAAAAGTTTCAATGGGAATGGGAAGAATTGGGACAAAAATTGGAAAATTTTTAAGGGACTTTGAAAAAATTTCAACTGGAATTTTAGCCATTTTTTGACGTGAAATTGTAAACATGTGGACATGGATTTTGAAAATTCTAGAGAGAATTTTAAAAGCTTCAAGAGAATTTCAACAATTTTGAGAGGGATTTGAAAAGTTTCAATGGGAATGGGAAGAATTGGGACAAAAATTGGAAAATTTTTAAGGGACTTTGAAAAAATTTCAGCTGGAATTTTAGCCATTTTTTGACGTGAAATTGTAAACATGTGGCCATGGATTTTGAAAATTCTAGAGAGAATTTTAAAAGCTTCAAGAGAATTTCAACAATTTTGAGAGGGATTTGAAAAGTTTCAATGGGAATGGGAAGAATTGGGACAAAAATTGGAAAATTTTTAAGGGACTTTGAAAAAATTTCAGCTGGAATTTTAGCCATTTTTTGACGTGAAATTGTAAACATGTGGCCATGGATTTTGAAAATTCTAGAGAGAATTTTAAAAGCTTCAAGAGAATTTCAACAATTTTGAGAGGGATTTGAAAAGTTTCAATGGGAATGGGAAGAATTGGGACAAAAATTGGAAAATTTTTAAGGGACTTTGAAAAAATTTCAACTGGAATTTTAGCCATTTTTTGACGTGAAATTGTAAACATGTGGACATGGATTTTGAAAATTCTAGAGAGAATTTTAAAAGCTTCAACAGAATTTCAACAATTTGGAGAGGGATTTGAAAAGTTTCAATGGGAATGGGAAGAATTGGGACAAAAATTGGAAAATTTTTAAGGGACTTTGAAAAAATTTCAACTGGAATTTTAGCCATTTTTTTACGTGAAATTGTAAACATGTGGCCATGGATTTTGAAAATTCTAGAGAGAATTTTAAAAGCTTCAACAGAATTTCAACAATTTTGAGAGGGATTTGAAAAGTTTCAATGGGAATGGGAAGAATTGGGACAAAAATTGGAAAACTTTTAAGGGACTTTGAAAAAATTTCAACTGGAATTTTAGCCATTTTTTTACGTGAAATTGTAAACATGTGGACATGGATTTTGAAAATTCTAGAGAGAATTTTAAAAGCTTCAAGAGAATTTCAACAATTTGGAGAGGGATTTGAAAAGTTTCAATGGGAATGGGAAGAATTGGGACAAAAATTGGAAAATTTTAAAGGGACTTTGAAAAAATTTCAACTGGAATTTTAGCCATTTTTTGACGTGTAATTGTAAACATGTTGCCATGGATTTTGAAAATTCTAGAGAGAATTTTAAAAGCTTCAAGAGAATTTCAACAATTTTGAGAGGGATTTGAAAAGTTTCACTGGGAATGGGAAGAATTGGGACAAAAATTGGAAAATTTTTAAGGGACTTTGAAAAAATTTCAACTGGAATTTTAGCCATTTTTTGACGTGAAATTGTAAACATGTTGAAGTGGATTTTGAAAATTCTAGAGAGAATTTTAAAAGCTTCAACAGAATTTCAACAATTTTGAGAGGGATTTGAAAAGTTTCAATGGGAATGGGAAGAATTGGGACAAAAATTGGAAAATTTTTAAGGGACTTTGAAAAAATTTCAACTGGAATTTTAGCCATTTTTTGACGTGAAATTGTAAACATGTGCCCATGGATTTTGAAAATTCTAGAGAGAATTTTAAAAGCTTCAAGAGAATTTCAACAATTTTGAGAGGGATTTGAAAAGTTTCAATGGGAATGGGAAGAATTGGGACAAAAATTGGAAAATTTTTAAGGGACTTTGAAAAAATTTCAACTGGAATTTTAGCAATTTTTTGACGTGAAATTGTAAACATGTGCCCATGGATTTTGAAAATTCTAGAGAGAATTTTAAAAGCTTCAAGAGAATTTCAACAATTTTGAGAGGGATTTGAAAAGTTTCAATGGGAATGGGAAGAATTGGGACAAAAATTGGAAAATTTTTAAGGGACTTTGAAAAAATTTCAACTGGAATTTTAGCCATTTTTTGACGTGAAATTGTAAACATGTGGCCATGGATTTTGAAAATTCTAGAGAGAATTTTAAAAGCTTCAACAGAATTTCAACAATTTTGAGAGGGATTTGAAAAGTTTCAATGGGAATGGGAAGAATTGGGACAAAAATTGGAAATTTTTTAAGGGACTTTGAAAAAATTTCAACTGGAATTTTAGCCATTTTTTGACGTGAAATTGTAAACATGTGGCCATGGATTTTGAAAATTCTAGAGAGAATTTTAAAAGCTTCAACAGAATTTCAACAATTTTGAGAGGGATTTGAAAAGTTTCAATGGGAATGGGAAGAATTGGGACAAAAATTGGAAAATTTTTAAGGGACTTTGAAAAAATTTCAACTGGAATTTTAGCCATTTTTTGACGTGAAATTGTAAACATGTGGCCATGGATTTTGAAAATTCTAGAGAGAATTTTAAAAGCTTCAACAGAATTTCTACAATTTTGAGAGGGATTTGAAAAGTTTCAATGGGAATGGGAAGAATTGGGACAAAAATTGGAAAATTTTTAAGGGACTTTGAAAAAATTTCAGCTGGAATTTTAGCCATTTTTTGACGTGAAATTGTAAACATGTGGCCATGGATTTTGAAAATTCTAGAGAGAATTTTAAAAGCTTCAACAGAATTTCAACAATTTTGAGAGGGATTTGAAAAGTTTCAATGGGAATGGGAAGAATTGGGACAAAAATTGGAAAACTTTTAAGGGACTTTGAAAAAATTTCAACTGGAATTTTAGCCATTTTTTTACGTGAAATTGTAAACATGTGGACATGGATTTTGAAAATTCTAGAGAGAATTTTAAAAGCTTCAAGAGAATTTCAAAAATTTTGAGAGGGATTTGAAAAGTTTCCATGGGAATGGGAAGAATTGGGACAAAAATTGGAAAATTTTTAAGGGACTTTGAAAAAATTTCAACTGGAATTTTAGCCATTTTTTGACGTGAAATTGTAAACATGTTGAAGTGGATTTTGAAAATTCTAGAGAGAATTTTAAAAGCTTCAAGAGAATTTCAACAATTTTGAGAGGGATTTGAAAAGTTTCAATGGGAATGGGAAGAATTGGGACAAAAATTGGAAAATTTTTAAGGGACTTTGAAAAAATTTCAACTGGAATTTTAGCCATTTTTTGACGTGAAATTGTAAACATGTGCCCATGGATTTTGAAAATTCTAGAGAGAATTTTAAAAGCTTCAAGAGAATTTCAACAATTTTGAGAGGGATTTGAAAAGTTTCAATGGGAATGGGAAGAATTGGGACAAAAATTGGAAAATTTTTAAGGGACTTTGAAAAAATTTCAACTGGAATTTTAGCAATTTTTTGACGTGAAATTGTAAACATGTGCCCATGGATTTTGAAAATTCTAGAGAGAATTTTAAAAGCTTCAACAGAATTTCAACAATTTTGAGAGGGATTTGAAAAGTTTCAATGGGAATGGGAAGAATTGGGACAAAAATTGGAAAATTTTTAAGGGACTTTGAAAAAATTTCAACTGGAATTTTAGCCATTTTTTGACGTGAAATTGTAAACATGTGGCCATGGATTTTGAAAATTCTAGAGAGAATTTTAAAAGCTTCAACAGAATTTCAACAATTTTGAGAGGGATTTGAAAAGTTTCAATGGGAATGGGAAGAATTGGGACAAAAATTGGAAATTTTTTAAGGGACTTTGAAAAAATTTCAACTGGAATTTTAGCCATTTTTTGACGTGAAATTGTAAACATGTGGCCATGGATTTTGAAAATTCTAGAGAGAATTTTAAAAGCTTCAAGAGAATTTCAACAATTTTGAGAGGGATTTGAAAAGTTTCAATGGGAATGGGAAGAATTGGGACAAAAATTGGAAAATTTTTAAGGGACTTTGAAAAAATTTCAACTGGAATTTTAGCCATTTTTTGACGTGAAATTGTAAACATGTGGCCATGGATTTTGAAAATTCTAGAGAGAATTTTAAAAGCTTCAAGAGAATTTCAACAATTTTGAGAGGGATTTGAAAAGTTTCAATGGGAATGGGAAGAATTGGGACAAAAATTGGAAAATTTTTAAGGGACTTTGAAAAAATTTCAGCTGGAATTTTAGCCATTTTTTGACGTGAAATTGTAAACATGTGGCCATGGATTTTGAAAATTCTAGAGAGAATTTTAAAAGCTTCAACAGAATTTCAACAATTTTGAGAGGGATTTGAAAAGTTTCAATGGGAATGGGAAGAATTGGGACAAAAATTGGAAAACTTTTAAGGGACTTTGAAAAAATTTCAACTGGAATTTTAGCCATTTTTTTACGTGAAATTGTAAACATGTGGACATGGATTTTGAAAATTCTAGAGAGAATTTTAAAAGCTTCAGGAGAATTTCAACAATTTTGAGAGGGATTTGAAAAGTTTCAATGGGAATGGGAAGAATTGGGACAAAAATTGGAAAATTTTTAAGGGACTTTGAAAAAATTTCAACTGGAATTTTAGCCATTTTTTGACGTGAAATTGTAAACATGTGGACATGGATTTTGAAAATTCTAGAGAGAATTTTAAAAGCTTCAACAGAATTTCCACAATTTTGAGAGGGATTTGAAAAGTTTCAATGGGAATGGGAAGAATTGGGACAAAAACTGGAAAATTTTGAAGGGACTTTGAAAAAATTTCAACTGGAATTTTAGCCATTTTTTGACATGAAATTGTAAACATGTTGAAGTGGATTTTGAAAATTCTAGAGAGAATTTTAAAAGCTTCAACAGAATTTCAACAATTTTGAGAGGGATTTGAAAAGTTTCAATGGGAATGGGAAGAATTGGGACAAAAATTGGAAAATTTTGAAGGGACTTTGAAAAAATTTCAACTGGAATTTTAGCCATTTTTTGACGTGAAATTGTAAACATGTGGCCATGGATTTTGAAAATTCTAGAGAGAATTTTAAAAGCTTCAAGAGAATTTCAACAATTTTGAGAGGGATTTGAAAAGTTTCAATGGGAATGGGAAGAATTGGGACAAAAATTGGAAAATTTTTAAGGGACTTTGAAAAAATTTCAACTGGAATTTTAGCAATTTTTTGACGTGAAATTGTAAACATGTGGACATGGATTTTGAAAATTCTAGAGAGAATTTTAAAAGCTTCAAGAGAATTTCAACAATTTTGAGAGGGATTTGAAAAGTTTCAATGGGAATGGGAAGAATTGGGACAAAAATTGGAAAATTTTGAAGGGACTTGGAAAAAATTTCAACTGGAATTTTAGCCATTTTTTGACGTGAAATTGTAAACATGTGGACATGGATTTTGAAAATTCTAGAGAGAATTTTAAAAGCTTCAAGAGAATTTCAACAATTTTGAGAGGGATTTGAAAAGTTTCAATGGGAATGGGAAGAATTGGGACAAAAATTGGAAAATTTTTAAGGGACTTTGAAAAAATTTCAACTGGAATTTTAGCCATTTTTTTACGTGAAATTGTAAACATGTGGACATGGATTTTGAAAATTCTAGAGAGAATTTTAAAAGCTTCAAGAGAATTTCAACAATTTTGAGAGGGATTTGAAAAGTTTCAATGGGAATGGGAAGAATTGGGACAAAAATTGGAAAATTTTTAAGGGACTTTGAAAAAATTTCAACTGGAATTTTAGCCATTTTTTGACGTGAAATTGTAAACATGTGCCCATGGATTTTGAAAATTCTAGAGAGAATTTTAAAAGCTTCAAGAGAATTTCAACAATTTTGAGAGGGATTTGAAAAGTTTCAATGGGAATGGGAAGAATTGGGACAAAAATTGGAAAATTTTTAAGGGACTTTGAAAAAATTTCAACTGGAATTTTAGCCATTTTTTGACGTGAAATTGTAAACATGTGGCCATGGATTTTGAAAATTCTAGAGAGAATTTTAAAAGCTTCAACAGAATTTCAACAATTTTGAGAGGGATTTGAAAAGTTTCAATGGGAATGGGAAGAATTGGGACAAAAATTGGAAAATTTTTAAGGGACTTTGAAAAAATTTCAACTGGAATTTTAGCCATTTTTTTATGTGAAATTGTAAACATGTGGACATGGATTTTGAAAATTCTAGAGAGAATTTTAAAAGCTTCAAGAGAATTTCAACAATTTGGAGAGGGATTTGAAAAGTTTCAATGGGAATGGGAAGAATTGGGACAAAAATTGGAAAATTTTTAAGGGACTTTGAAAAAATTTCAACTGGAATTTTAGCCATTTTTTGACGTGAAATTGTAAACATGTTGAAGTGGATTTTGAAAATTCTAGAGAGAATTTTAAAAGCTTCAAGAGAATTTCAACAATTTTGAGAGGGATTTGAAAAGTTTCAATGGGAATGGGAAGAATTGGGACAAAAATTGGAAAATTTTTAAGGGACTTTGAAAAAATTTCAGCTGGAATTTTAGCCATTTTTTGACGTGAAATTGTAAACATGTGGCCATGGATTTTGAAAATTCTAGAGAGAATTTTAAAAGCTTCAACAGAATTTCAACAATTTTGAGAGGGATTTGAAAAGTTTCAATGGGAATGGGAAGAATTGGGACAAAAATTGGAAAATTTTTAAGGGACTTTGAAAAAATTTCAACTGGAATTTTAGCCATTTTTTTACGTGAAATTGTAAACATGTGCCCATGGATTTTGAAAATTCTAGAGAGAATTTTAAAAGCTTCAAGAGAATTTCAACAATTTTGAGAGGGATTTGAAAAGTTTCAATGGGAATGGGAAGAATTGGGACAAAAATTGGAAAATTTTGAAGGGACTTTGAAAAAATTTCAACTGGAATTTTAGCCATTTTTTGACGTGAAATTGTAAACATGTTGAAGTGGATTTTGAAAATTCTAGAGAGAATTTTAAAAGCTTCAAGAGAATTTCAACAATTTTGAGAGGGATTTGAAAAGTTTCAATGGGAATGGGAAGAATTGGGACAAAAATTGGAAAATTTTTAAGGGACTTTGAAAAAATTTCAGCTGGAATTTTAGCCATTTTTTGACGTGAAATTGTAAACATGTGGCCATGGATTTTGAAAATTCTAGAGAGAATTTTAAAAGCTTCAAGAGAATTTCAACAATTTTGAGAGGGATTTGAAAAGTTTCAATGGGAATGGGAAGAATTGGGACAAAAATTGGAAAATTTTTAAGGGACTTTGAAAAAATTTCAACTGGAATTTTAGCCATTTTTTGACGTGAAATTGTAAACATGTGGCCATGGATTTTGAAAATTCTAGAGAGAATTTTAAAAGCTTCAAGAGAATTTCAACAATTTTGAGAGGGATTTGAAAAGTTTCAATGGGAATGGGAAGAATTGGGACAAAAATTGGAAAATTTTGAAGGGACTTTGAAAAAATTTCAACTGGAATTTTAGCCATTTTTTGACGTGAAATTGTAAACATGTGGACATGGATTTTTAAAATTCTAGAGAGAATTTTAAAAGCTTCAGGAGAATTTCAACAATTTTGAGAGGGATTTGAAAAGTTTCAATGGGAATGGGAAGAATTGGGACAAAAATTGGAAAATTTTTAAGGGACTTTGAAAAAATTTCAACTGGAATTTTAGCCATTTTTTGACGTGAAATTGTAAACATGTGCCCATGGATTTTGAAAATTCTAGAGAGAATTTTAAAAGCTTCAAGAGAATTTCAACAATTTTGAGAGGGATTTGAAAAGTTTCAATGGGAATGGGAAAAATTGGGACAAAAATTGGAAAATTTTTAAGGGACTTTGAAAAAATTTCAACTGGAATTTTAGCCATTTTTTGACATGAAATTGTAAACATGTGGCCATGGATTTTGAAAATTCTAGAGAGAATTTTAAAAGCTTCAAGAGAATTTCAACAATTTTGAGAGGGATTTGAAAAGTTTCAATGGGAATGGGAAGAATTGGGACAAAAATTGGAAAATTTTTAAGGGACTTTGAAAAAATTTCAACTGGAATTTTAGCCATTTTTTGACGTGAAATTGTAAACATGTGGACATGGATTTTGAAAATTCTAGAGAGAATTTTAAAAGCTTCAACAGAATTTCAACAATTTTGAGAGGGATTTGAAAAGTTTCAATGGGAATGGGAAGAATTGGGACAAAAATAGGAAAATTTTTAAGGGACTTTGAAAAAATTTCAACTGGAATTTTAGCCATTTTTTGACGTGAAATTGTAAACATGTGGACATGGATTTTGAAAATTCTGGAGAGAATTTTAAAAGCTTCAAGAGAATTTCAACAATTTTGAGAGGGATTTGAAAAGTTTCAATGGGAATGGGAAGAATTGGGACAAAAATTGGAAAATTTTTAAGGGACTTTGAAAAAATTTCAACTGGAATTTTAGCCATTTTTTGACGTGAAATTGTAAACATGTTGAAGTGGATTTTGAAAATTCTAGAGAGAATTTTAAAAGCTTCAAGAGAATTTCAACAATTTTGAGAGGGATTTGAAAAGTTTCAATGGGAATGGGAAGAATTGGGACAAAAATTGGAAAATTTTTAAGGGACTTTGAAAAAATTTCAGCTGGAATTTTAGCCATTTTTTGACGTGAAATTGTAAACATGTGGCCATGGATTTTGAAAATTCTAGAGAGAATTTTAAAAGCTTCAACAGAATTTCAACAATTTTGAGAGGGATTTGAAAAGTTTCAATGGGAATGGGAAGAATTGGGACAAAAATTGGAAAATTTTTAAGGGACTTTGAAAAAATTTCAACTGGAATTTTAGCAATTTTGACGTGAAATTGTAAACATGTTGAAGTGGATTTTGAAAATTCTAGAGAGAATTTTAAAAGCTTCAAGAGAATTTCAACAATTTTGAGAGGGATTTGAAAAGTTTCAATGGGAATGGGAAGAATTGGGACAAAAATTGGAAAATTTTTAAGGGACTTTGAAAAAATTTCAACTGGAATTTTAGCCATTTTTTGACGTGAAATTGTAAACATGTGGACATGGATTTTGAAAATTCTAGAGAGAATTTTAAAAGCTTCAAGAGAATTTCAACAATTTTGAGAGGGATTTGAAAAGTTTCAATGGGAATGGGAAGAATTGGGACAAAAATTGGAAAATTTTGAAGGGACTTTGAAAAAATTTCAACTGGAATTTTAGCCATTTTTTGACGTGAAATTGTAAACATGTGGCCATGGATTTTGAAAATTCTAGAGAGAATTTTAAAAGCTTCAACAGAATTTCAACAATTTTGAGAGGATTTTGAAAAGTTTCAATGGGAATGGGAAGAATTGGGACAAAAATTGGAAAATTTTTAAGGGACTTTGAAAAAATTTCAACTGGAATTTTAGCCATTTTTTGACGTGAAATTGTAAACATGTTGAAGTGGATTTTGAAAATTCTAGAGAGAATTTTAAAAGCTTCAAGAGAATTTCAACAATTTTGAGAGGGATTTGAAAAGTTTCAATGGGAATGGGAAGAATTGGGACAAAAATTGGAAAATTTTTAAGGGACTTTGAAAAAATTTCAACTGGAATTTTAGCCATTTTTTGACGTGAAATTGTAAACATGTGGACATGGATTTTGAAAATTCTAGAGAGAATTTTAAAAGCTTCAGGAGAATTTCAACAATTTTGAGAGGGATTTGAAAAGTTTCAATGGGAATGGGAAGAATTGGGACAAAAATTGGAAAATTTTTAAGGGACTTTGAAAAAATTTCAACTGGAATTTTAGCCATTTTTTGACGTGAAATTGTAAACATGTGCCCATGGATTTTGAAAATTCTAGAGAGAATTTTAAAAGCTTCAAGAGAATTTCAACAATTTTGAGAGGGATTTGAAAAGTTTCAATGGGAATGGGAAGAATTGGGACAAAAATTGGAAAATTTTTAAGGGACTTTGAAAAAATTTCAACTGGAATTTTAGCCATTTTTTGACATGAAATTGTAAACATGTGGACATGGATTTTGAAAATTCTAGAGAGAATTTTAAAAGCTTCAAGAGAATTTCAACAATTTTGAGAGGGATTTGAAAAGTTTCAATGGGAATGGGAAGAATTGGGACAAAAATTGGAAAATTTTTAAGGGACTTTGAAAAAATTTCAACTGGAATTTTAGCCATTTTTTGACGTGAAATTGTAAACATGTGGACATGGATTTTGAAAATTCTAGAGAGAATTTTAAAAGCTTCAACAGAATTTCAACAATTTTGAGAGGGATTTGAAAAGTTTCAATGGGAATGGGAAGAATTGGGACAAAAATTGGAAAATTTTTAAGGGACTTTGAAAAAATTTCAGCTGGAATTTTAGCCATTTTTTGACGTGAAATTGTAAACATGTGGACATGGATTTTGAAAATTCTAGAGAGAATTTTAAAAGCTTCAAGAGAATTTCAACAATTTTGAGAGGGATTTGAAAAGTTTCAATGGGAATGGGAAGAATTGGGACAAAAATTGGAAAATTTTGAAGGGACTTTGAAAAAATTTCAACTGGAATTTTAGCCATTTTTTGACGTGAAATTGTAAACATGTGGACATGGATTTTGAAAGTTCTAGAGAGAATTTTAAAAGCTTCAAGAGAATTTCAACAATTTTGAGAGGGATTTGAAAAGTTTCAATGGGAATGGGAAGAATTGGGACAAAAATTGGAAATTTTTTAAGGGACTTTGAAAAAATTTCAACTGGAATTTTAGCCATTTTTTTATGTGAAATTGTAAACATGTGGACATGGATTTTGAAAATTCTAGAGAGAATTTTAAAAGCTTCAACAGAATTTCAACAATTTTGAGAGGGATATGAAAAGTTTCAATGGGAATGGGAAGAATTGGGACAAAAATTGGAAAATTTTTAAGGGACTTTGAAAAAATTTCAACTGGAATTTTAGCCATTTTTTGACGTGAAATTGTAAACATGTGGACATGGATTTTGAAAATTCTAGAGAGAATTTTAAAAGCTTCAAGAGAATTTCAACAATTTTGAGAGGGATTTGAAAAGTTTCAATGGGAATGGGAAGAATTGGGACAAAAATTGGAAAAATTTTAAGGGACTTGGAAAAAATTTCAACTGGAATTTTAGCCATTTTTTGACGTGAAATTGTAAACATGTGGACATGGATTTTGAAAATTCTAGAGAGAATTTTAAAAGCTTCAACAGAATTTCAACAATTTTGAGAGGGATTTGAAAAGTTTCAATGGGAATGGGAAGAATTGGGACAAAAACTGGAAAATTTTGAAGGGACTTTGAAAAAATTTCAACTGGAATTTTAGCCATTTTTTTATGTGAAATTGTAAACATGTTGCCATGGATTTTGAAAATTCTAGAGAGAATTTTAAAAACTTCAAGAGAATTTCAACAATTTTGAGAGGGATTTGAAAAGTTTCAATGGGAATGGGAAGAATTGGGACAAAAATTGGAAAATTTTTAAGGGACTTTGAAAAAATTTCAACTGGAATTTTAGCCATTTTTTGACGTGAAATTGTAAACATGTGCCCATGGATTTTGAAAATTCTAGAGAGAATTTTAAAAGCTTCAACAGAATTTCAACAATTTTGAGAGGGATTTGAAAAGTTTCAATGGGAATGGGAAGAATTGGGACAAAAATTGGAAAATTTTTAAGGGACTTTGAAAAAATTTCAACTGGAATTTTAGCCATTTTTTAATGTGAAATTGTAAACATGTGGACATGGATTTTGAAAATTCTAGAGAGAATTTTAAAAGCTTCAAGAGAATTTCAACAATTTTGAGAGGATTTTGAAAAGTTTCAATGGGAATGGGAAGAATTGGGACAAAAATTGGAAAATTTTTAAGGGACTTTGAAAAAATTTCAACTGGAATTTTAGCCATTTTTTGACGTGAAATTGTAAACATGTGGCCATGGATTTTGAAAATTCTAGAGAGAATTTTAAAAGCTTCAAGAGAATTTCAACAATTTTGAGAGGGATTTGAAAAGTTTCAATGGGAATGGGAAGAATTGGGACAAAAATTGGAAAACTTTTAAGGGACTTTGAAAAAATTTCAACTGGAATTTTAGCCATTTTTTGACGTGAAATTGTAAACATGTGGCCATGGATTTTGAAAATTCTAGAGAGAATTTTAAAAGCTTCAAGAGAATTTCAACAATTTGGAGAGGGATTTGAAAAGTTTCAATGGGAATGGGAAGAATTGGGACAAAAATTGGAAAATTTTGAAGGGACTTTGAAAAAATTTCAACTGGAATTTTAGCCATTTTTTGACGTGAAATTGTAAACATGTGGACATGGATTTTGAAAATTCTAGAGAGAATTTTAAAAGCTTCAAGAGAATTTCAACAATTTTGAGAGGGATTTGAAAAGTTTCAATGGGAATGGGAAGAATTGGGACAAAAATTGGAAAACTTTTAAGGGACTTTGAAAAAATTTCAGCTGGAATTTTAGCCATTTTTTGACGTGAAATTGTAAACATGTGGACATGGATTTTGAAAATTCTAGAGAGAATTTTAAAAGCTTCAAGAGAATTTCAAGCATTTTGAGAGGGATTTGAAAAGTTTCAATGGGAATGGGAAGAATTGGGACAAAAATTGGAAAATTTTTAAGGGACTTTGAAAAAATTTCAGCTGGAATTTTAGCCATTTTTTGACGTGAAATTGTAAACATGTGGCCATGGATTTTGAAAATTCTAGAGAGAATTTTAAAAGCTTCAACAGAATTTCAACAATTTTGAGAGGGAATTTCAACAATTTGAGAGGGATTTGAAAAGTTTCAATGGGAATGGGAAGAAATTTTTAAGGGACTTGGAAAAAATTTCAACTGGAATTTTAGCCATTTTTTGACGTGAAATTGTAAACATGTGGCCATGGATTTTGAAAATTCTAGAGAGAATTTTAAAAGCTTCAAGAGAATTTCAACAATTTTGAGAGGGATTTGAAAAGTTCAATGGGAATGGGAAGAATTGGGACAAAAATTGGAAAATTTTAAGGGACTTTGAAAAAATTTCAGCTGGAATTTTAGCAATTTTTTGACCTGAAATTGTAAACATGTGGACATGGATTTTGAAATTCTAGAGAGAATTTAAAAGCTTCAAGAGAATTTCAACAATTTTGAGAGGGATTTGAAAAGTTTCAATGGGAATGGGAAGAATTGGGACAAAAATTGGGAAACTTTTAAGGGACTTTGAAAAAATTTCAACTGGAATTTTAGCCATTTTTTGACGTGAAATTGTAAACATGTGGACATGGATTTTGAAAATTGTAGAGAGAATTTTAAAAGCTTCAAGAGAATTTCAACAATTTTGAGAGGGATTTGAAAGGTTTCAATGGGAATGGGAAGAATTGGGACAAAAATTGGAAAATTTTGAAGGGACTTTGAAAAAATTTCAACTGGAATTTTAGCCAATTTTTGACGTGAAATTGTAAACATGTGGACATGGATTTTGAAAATTCTAGAGAGAATTTTAAAAGCTTCAAGAGAATTTCAACAATTTTGGAGAGGGATTTGAAAAGTTTCAATGGGAATGGGAAGAATTGGGACAAAAATTGGAAAATTTTTAAGGGACTTTGAAAAAATTTCAACTGGAATTTTAGCCATTTTTTGACGTGAAATTGTAAACATGTGGCCATGGATTTTGAAAATTCTAGAGAGAATTTTAAAAGCTTCAAGAGAATTTCAACAATTTGGAGAGGGATTTGAAAAGTTTCAATGGGAATGGGAAGAATTGGGACAAAAATTGGAAAATTTTTAAGGGACTTTGAAAAAATTTCAACTGGAATTTTAGCCATTTTTTGACGTGAAATTGTAAACATGTGGCCATGGATTTTGAAAATTCTAGAGACAATTTTAAAAGCTTCAAGAGAATTTCAACAATTTTGAGAGGGATTTGAAAAGTTTCAATGGGAATGGGAAGAATTGGGACAAAAATTGGGAAAATTTTTAAGGGACTTTGAAAAAATTTCAACTGGAATTTTAGCCATTTTTTGACGTGAAATTGTAAACATGTGGCCATGGATTTTGAAAATTCTAGAGAGAATTTTAAAAAGCTTCAAGAGAATTTCAACAATTTTGAGAGGGATTTGAAAAGTTTCAATGGGAATGGGAAGAATTGGGACAAAAATTGGAAAATTTTTAAGGGACTTTGAAAAAATTTCAGCTGGAATTTTAGCAATTTTTTGACGTGAAATTGTAAACATGTGGACATGGATTTTGAAATTCTAGAGAGAATTTTAAAAGCTTCAAGAGAATTTCAACAATTTTGAGAGGGATTTGAAAAGTTTCAATGGGAATGGGAAGAATTGGGACAAAAATTGGAAAACTTTTAAGGGACTTTGAAAAAATTTCAACTGGAATTTTAGCCATTTTTTGACGTGAAATTGTAAACATGTGGCCATGGATTTTGAAAATTCTAGAGAGAATTTTAAAAGCTTCAAGAGAATTTCAACAATTTTGAGAGGGATTTGAAAAGTTTCAATGGGAATGGGAAGAATTGGGACAAAAATTGGAAAATTTTTAAGGGACTTTGAAAAAATTTCAACTGGAATTTTAGCCATTTTTTGACGTGAAATTGTAAACATGTGGACATGGATTTTGAAAATTCTAGAGAGAATTTTAAAAGCTTCAACAGAATTTCAACAATTTTGAGAGGGATTTGAAAAGTTTCAATGGGAATGGGAAGAATTGGGACAAAAATTGGAAAACTTTTAAGGGACTTTGAAAAAATTTCAGCTGGAATTTTAGCAATTTTTTGACGTGAAATTGTAAACATGTGGCCATGGATTTTGAAAATTCTAGAGAGAATTTTAAAAGCTTCAAGAGAATTTCAACAATTTTGAGAGGGATTTGAAAAGTTTCAATGGGAATGGGAAGAATTGGGACAAAAATTGGAAAATTTTTAAGGGACTTTGAAAAAATTTCAACTGGAATTTTAGCCATTTTTTGACGTGAAATTGTAAACATGTGCCCATGGATTTTGAAAATTCTAGAGAGAATTTTAAAAGCTTCAACAGAATTTCAACAATTTTGAGAGGGATTTGAAAAGTTTCAATGGGAATGGGAAGAATTGGGACAAAAATTGGAAAATTTTTAAGGGACTTTGAAAAAATTTCAACTGGAATTTTAGCCATTTATTGACGTGAAATTGTAAACATGTGGCCATGGATTTTGAAATTCTAGAGAGAATTTTAAAAGCTTCAAGAGAATTTCAACAATTTTGAGAGGGATTTGAAAAGTTTCAATGGGAATGGGAAGAATTGGGACAAAAATTGGAAAATTTTTAAGGGACTTTGAAAAAATTTCAACTGGAATTTTAGCCATTTTTTGACGTGAAATTGTAAACATGTGGCCATGGATTTTGAAAATTCTAGAGAGAATTTTAAAAGCTTCAACAGAATTTCAACGATTTGGAGAGGGATTTGAAAAGTTTCAATGGGAATGGGAAGAATTGGGACAAAAATTGGAAAATTTTTAAGGGACTTTGAAAAAATTTCAACTGGAATTTTAGCCATTTTTTGACGTGAAATTGTAAACATGGGCCATGGATTTTGAAAATTCTAGAGACAATTTTAAAAGCTTCAACAGAATTTCAACAATTTTGAGAGGGATTTGAAAAGTTTCAATGGGAATGGGAAGAATTGGGACAAAAATTGGAAAATTTTTAAGGGACTTTGAAAAAATTTCAACTGGAATTTTAGCAATTTTTTGACGTGAAATTGTAAACATGTGGCCATGGATTTTGAAAATTCTAGAGAGAATTTTAAAAGCTTCAAGAGAATTTCAACAATTTTGAGAGGGATTTGAAAAGTTTCAATGGGAATGGG
The DNA here is from genome assembly GCF_964273445.1 of Streptopelia decaocto. NCBI lineage: Eukaryota > Metazoa > Chordata > Aves > Columbiformes > Columbidae > Streptopelia > Streptopelia decaocto. Next base: position 53,290 of record NW_028115534.1, on the reverse strand, counting down.
AAGAATTGGGACAAAAATTGGAAAATTTTTAAGGGACTTTGAAAAAATTTCAACTGGAATTTTAGCCATTTTTTGACGTGAAATTGTAAACTTGTGGACATGGATTTTGAAAATTCTAGAGAGAATTTTAAAGCTTCAACAGAATTTCAACAATTTTGAGAGGGATTTGAAAAGTTTCAATGGGAATGGGAAGAATTGGGACAAAAATTGGAAAATTTTTAAGGGACTTTGAAAAAATTTCAACTGGAATTTTAGCCATTTTTTGACGTGAAATTGTAAACATGTGGCCATGGATTTTGAAAATTCTAGAGAGAATTTTAAAAGCTTCAAGAGAATTTCAACAATTTTGAGAGGGATTTGAAAAGTTTCAATGGGAATGGGAAGAATTGGGACAAAAATTGGAAAATTTTTAAGGGACTTTGAAAAAATTTCAACTGGAATTTTAGCCATTTTTTGACGTGAAATTGTAAACATGTGGACATGGATTTTGAAAATTCTAGAGAGAATTTTAAAAGCTTCAAGAGAATTTCAACAATTTTGAGAGGGATTTGAAAAGTTTCAATGGGAATGGGAAGAATTGGGACAAAAATTGGAAAATTTTTAAGGGACTTGGAAAAAATTTCAACTGGAATTTTAGCCATTTTTTGACGTGAAATTGTAAACATGTGGCCATGGATTTTGAAAATTCTAGAGAGAATTTTAAAAGCTTCAAGAGAATTTCAAGAATTTTGAGAGGGATTTGAAAAGTTTCAATGGGAATGGGAAGAATTGGGACAAAAATTGGAAAATTTTTAAGGGACTTTGAAAAAAATTTCAACTGGAATTTTAGCCATTTTTTGACGTGAAATTGTAAACATGTGGCCATGGATTTTGAAAATTCTAGAGAGAATTTTAAAAGCTTCAACAGAATTTCAACAATTTTGAGAGGGATTTGAAAAGTTTCAATGGGAATGGGAAGAATTGGGACAAAAATTGGAAAATTTTTAAGGGACTTGGAAAAAAATTTCAACTGGAATTTTAGCCATTTTTTGACGTGAAATTGTAAACATGTGGCCATGGATTTTGAAAATTCTAGAGAGAATTTTAAAAGCTTCAAGAGAATTTCAACAATTTTGAGAGGGATTTGAAAAGTTTCAATGGGAATGGGAAGAATTGGGACAAAAATTGGAAAATTTTTAAGGGACTTTGAAAAAATTTCAGCTGGAATTTTAGCAATTTTTTGACCTGAAATTGTAAACATGTGGACATGGATTTTGAAATTCTAGAGAGAATTTTAAAAGCTTCAAGAGAATTTCAACAATTTTGAGAGGGATTTGAAAAGTTTCAATGGGAATGGGAAGAATTGGGACAAAAATTGGGAAACTTTTAAGGGACTTTGAAAAAATTTCAACTGGAATTTTAGCCATTTTTTGACGTGAAATTGTAAACATGTGGCCATGGATTTTGAAAATTCTAGAGAGAATTTTAAAAGCTTCAAGAGAATTTCAACAATTTTGAGAGGGATTTGAAAAGTTTCAATGGGAATGGGAAGAATTGGGACAAAAATTGGAAAATTTTTAAGGGACTTTGAAAAAATTTCAACTGGAATTTTAGCCATTTTTTGACGTGAAATTGTAAACATGTGGACATGGATTTTGAAAATTCTAGAGAGAATTTTAAAAGCTTCAAGAGAATTTCAACAATTTTGAGAGGGATTTGAAAAGTTTCAATGGGAATGGGAAGAATTGGGACAAAAATTGGAAAATTTTGAAGGGACTTTGAAAAATTTCAACTGGAATTTTAGCCAATTTTTGACGTGAAATTGTAAACATGTGGACATGGATTTTGAAAATTCTAGAGAGAATTTTAAAAGCTTCAACAGAATTTCAACGATTTGGAGAGGGATTTGAAAAGTTTCAATGGGAATGGGAAGAATTGGGACAAAAATTGGAAAATTTTTAAGGGACTTTGAAAAAATTTCAACTGGAATTTTAGCCATTTTTTGACGTGAAATTGTAAACATGTGGCCATGGATTTTGAAAATTCTAGAGACAATTTTAAAAGCTTCAACAGAATTTCAACAATTTTGAGAGGGATTTGAAAAGTTTCAATGGGAATGGGAAGAATTGGGACAAAAATTGGAAAATTTTTAAGGGACTTTGAAAAAATTTCAACTGGAATTTTAGCCATTTTTTGACGTGAAATTGTAAAACATGTGGACATGGATTTTGAAAATTCTAGAGAGAATTTTAAAAGCTTCAACAGAATTTCAACAATTTTGAGAGGGATTTGAAAAGTTTCAATGGGAATGGGAAGAATTGGGACAAAAATTGGAAATTTTTAAGGGACTTGGAAAAAATTTCAACTGGAATTTTAGCCATTTTTTGACGTGAAATAGTAAACATGTGGACATGGATTTTGAAAATTCTAGAGAGAATTTTAAAAGCTTCAAGAGAATTTCAACAATTTTGAGAGGGATTTGAAAAGTTTCAATGGGAATGGGAAGAATTGGGACAAAAATTGGAAAATTTTTAAGGGACTTGGAAAAAATTTCAACTGGAATTTTAGCCATTTTTTGACGTGAAATTGTAAAGATGTGGCCATGGATTTTGAAAATTCTAGAGAGAATTTTAAAAGCTTCAAGAGAATTTCAACAATTTTGAGAGGGATTTGAAAAGTTTCAATGGAATGGGAAGAATTGGGACAAAAATTGGAAAATTTTTCAGGGACTTTGAAAAAATTTCAACTGGAATTTTAGCCATTTTTTGACGTGAAATTGTAAACATGTGGCCATGGATTTTGAAAATTCTAGAGAGAATTTTAAAAGCTTCAACAGAATTTCAACAATTTTGAGAGGGATTTGAAAAGTTTCAATGGGAATGGGAAGAATTGGGACAAAAATTGGAAAATTTTTAAGGGACTTTGAAAAAATTTCAACTGGAATTTTAGCCCTTTTTTGACGTGAAATTGTAAACATGTGGACATGGATTTTGAAAATTCTAGAGAGAATTTTAAAAGCTTCAACAAAATTTCAACAATTTTGAGAGGGATTTGAAAAGTTTCAATGGGAATGGGAAGAATTGGGACAAAAATTGGAAAATTTTTAAGGGACTTTGAAAAAAATTTCAACTGGAATTTTAGCCATTTTTTGACGTGAAATTGTAAACATGTGGACATGGATTTTGAAAATTCTAGGGAGAATTTTAAAAGCTTCAAGAGAATTTCAACAATTTTGAGAGGGATTTGAAAAGTTTCAATGGGAATGGGAAGAATTGGGACAAAAATTGGAAAATTTTTAAGGGACTTTGAAAAAATTTCAACTGGAATTTTAGCCATTTTTTGACGTGAAATTGTAAACATGTGGCCATGGATTTTGAAAATTCTAGAGAGAATTTTAAAAGCTTCAACAGAATTTCAACAATTTTGAGAGGGATTTGAAAAGTTTCAATGGGAATGGGAAGAATTGGGACAAAAATTGGAAAATTTTAAGGGACTTTGAAAAAATTTCAACTGGAATTTTAGCATTTTCTTTACGTGAAATTGTAAACATGTGGCCATGGATTTTGAAAATTCTAGAGAGAATTTTAAAAGCTTCAAGAGAATTTCAACAATTTTGAGAGGGATTTGAAAAGTTTCAATGGGAATGGGAAGAATTGGGACAAAAATTGGAAAATTTTTAAGGGACTTTGAAAAAATTTCAACTGGAATTTTAGCCATTTTTTTTACGTGAAATTGTAAACATGTGGCCATGGATTTTGAAAATTCTAGAGAGAATTTTAAAAGCTTCAAGAGAATTTCAACAATTTTGAGAGGGATTTGAAAAGTTTCAATGGGAATGGGAAGAATTGGGACAAAAATTGGAAAATTTTGAAGGGACTTTGAAAAAATTTCAACTGGAATTTTAGCAATTTTTTAATGTGAAATTGTAAACGTGGACATGGATTTTGAAAATTCTAGAGAGAATTTTAAAAGCTTCAAGAGAATTTCAACAATTTTGAGAGGGATTTGAAAAGTTTCAATGGGAATGGGAAGAATTGGGACAAAAATTGGAAAATTTTTAAGGGACTTTGAAAAAATTTCAACTGGAATTTTAGCCATTTTTTGACGTGAAATTGTAAACATGTGGACATGGATTTTTCAAAATTCTAGAGAGAATTTTAAAAGCTTCAACAGAATTTCAACAATTTTGAGAGGGATTTGAAAAGTTTCAATGGGAATGGGAAGAATTGGGACAAAAATTGGAAAAATTTTTAAGGGACTTGGAAAAAATTTCAACTGGAATTTTAGCCATTTTTTGACGTGAAATAGTAAACATGTGGACATGGATTTTGAAAATTCTAGAGAGAATTTTAAAAGCTTCAAGAGAATTTCAACAATTTTGAGAGGGATTTGAAAAGTTTCAATGGGAATGGGAAGAATTGGGACAAAAATTGGAAAATTTTTAAGGGACTTGGAAAAAATTTCAACTGGAATTTTAGCCATTTTTTGACGTGAAATTGTAAAGATGTGGCCATGGATTTTGAAAATTCTAGAGAGAATTTTAAAAGCTTCAAGAGAATTTCAACAATTTTGAGAGGGATTTGAAAAGTTTCAATGGGAATGGGAAGAATTGGGACAAAAATTGGAAAATTTTTCAGGGACTTTGAAAAAATTTCAACTGGAATTTTAGCCATTTTTTGACGTGAAATTGTAAACATGTGGCCATGGATTTTGAAAATTCTAGAGAGAATTTTAAAAGCTTCAAGAGAATTTCAACAATTTGGAGAGGGATTTGAAAAGTTTCAATGGGAATGGGAAGAATTGGGACAAAAATTGGAAAATTTTTAAGGGACTTTGAAAAAATTTCAACTGGAATTTTAGCCCTTTTTTGACGTGAAATTGTAAACATGTGGACATGGATTTTGAAAATTCTAGAGAGAATTTTAAAAGCTTCAACAAAATTTCAACAATTTTGAGAGGGATTTGAAAAGTTTCAATGGGAATGGGAAGAATTGGGACAAAAATTGGAAAATTTTTAAGGGACTTTGAAAAAAATTTCAACTGGAATTTTAGCCATTTTTTGACGTGAAATTGTAAACATGTGGACATGGATTTTGAAAATTCTAGGGAGAATTTTAAAAGCTTCAAGAGAATTTCAACAATTTTGAGAGGGATTTGAAAAGTTTCAATGGGAATGGGAAGAATTGGGACAAAAATTGGAAAATTTTGAAGGGACTTTGAAAAAATTTCAACTGGAATTTTAGCCATTTTTTGACGTGAAATTGTAAACATGTGGCCATGGATTTTGAAAATTCTAGAGAGAATTTTAAAAGCTTCAACAGAATTTCAACAATTTTGAGAGGGATTTGAAAAGTTTCAATGGGAATGGGAAGAATTGGGACAAAAATTGGAAAATTTTTAAGGGACTTTGAAAAAATTTCAACTGGAATTTTAGCATTTTCTTTACGTGAAATTGTAAACATGTGGCCATGGATTTTGAAAATTCTAGAGAGAATTTTAAAAGCTTCAAGAGAATTTCAACAATTTTGAGAGGGATTTGAAAAGTTTCAATGGGAATGGGAAGAATTGGGACAAAAATTGGAAAATTTTTAAGGGACTTTGAAAAAATTTCAACTGGAATTTTAGCCATTTTTTTTACGTGAAATTGTAAACATGTGGCCATGGATTTTGAAAATTCTAGAGAGAATTTTAAAAGCTTCAAGAGAATTTCAACAATTTTGAGAGGGATTTGAAAAGTTTCAATGGGAATGGGAAGAATTGGGACAAAAATTGGAAAATTTTGAAGGGACTTTGAAAAAATTTCAACTGGAATTTTAGCAATTTTTTAATGTGAAATTGTAAACGTGGACATGGATTTTGAAAATTCTAGAGAGAATTTTAAAAGCTTCAAGAGAATTTCAACAATTTTGAGAGGGATTTGAAAAGTTTCAATGGGAATGGGAAGAATTGGGACAAAAATTGGAAAATTTTTAAGGGACTTTGAAAAAATTTCAACTGGAATTTTAGCCATTTTTTGACGTGAAATTGTAAACATGTGGCCATGGATTTTGAAAATTCTAGAGAGAATTTTAAAAGCTTCAAGAGAATTTCAACAATTTTGAGAGGGATTTGAAAAGTTTCAATGGGAATGGGAAGAATTGGGACAAAAATTGGAAAATTTTTAAGGGACTTTGAAAAAATTTCAACTGGAATTTTAACCATTTTTTGACGTGAAATTGTAAACATGTGGACATGGATTTTGAAAATTCTAGAGACAATTTTAAAAGCTTCAAGAGAATTTCAACAATTTTGAGAGGGATTTGAAAAGTTTCAATGGGAATGGGAAGAATTGGGACAAAAATTGGAAAATTTTTAAGGGACTTTGAAAAAATTTCAACTGGAATTTTAGCCATTTTTTGACGTGAAATTGTAAACATGTGGCCATGGATTTTGAAAATTCTAGAGAGAATTTTAAAAGCTTCAACAGAATTTCAACAATTTTGAGAGGGATTTGAAAAGTTTCAATGGGAATGGGAAGAATTGGGACAAAAATTGGAAAATTTTTAAGGGACTTTGAAAAAATTTCAACTGGAATTTTAACCATTTTTTGACGTGAAATTGTAAACATGTGGCCATGGATTTTGAAAATTCTAGAGAGAATTTTAAAAGCTTCAAGAGAATTTCAACAATTTTGAGAGGGATTTGAAAAGTTTCAATGGGAATGGGAAGAATTGGGACAAAAATTGGAAAATTTTTAAGGGACTTTGAATATATTTCAACTGGAATTTTAGCCATTTTTTTTACGTGAAATTGTAAACATGTGGCCATGGATTTTGAAAATTCTAGAGAGAATTTTAAAAGCTTCAAGAGAATTTCAACAATTTTGAGAGGGATTTGAAAAGTTTCAATGGGAATGGGAAGAATTGGGACAAAAATTGGAAAATTTTTAAGGGACTTTGAAAAAATTTCAACTGGAATTTTAGCAATTTTTTGACATGAAATTGTAAACATGTGGCCATGGATTTTGAAAATTCTAGAGAGAATTTTAAAAGCTTCAAGAGAATTTCAACAATTTTGAGAGGGATTTGAAAAGTTTCAATGGGAATGGGAAGAATTGGGACAAAAATTGGAAAATTTTTAAGGGACTTGGAAAAAATTTCAACTGGAATTTTAGCCATTTTTTGACGTGAAATAGTAAACATGTGGACATGGATTTTGAAAATTCTAGAGAGAATTTTAAAAGCTTCAAGAGAATTTCAACAATTTTGAGAGGGATTTGAAAAGTTTCAATGGGAATGGGAAGAATTGGGACAAAAATTGGAAAATTTTTAAGGGACTTGGAAAAAATTTCAACTGGAATTTTAGCCATTTTTTGACGTGAAATTGTAAAGATGTGGCCATGGATTTTGAAAATTCTAGAGAGAATTTTAAAAGCTTCAAGAGAATTTCAACAATTTTGAGAGGGATTTGAAAAGTTTCAATGGGAATGGGAAGAATTGGGACAAAAATTGGAAAATTTTTCAGGGACTTTGAAAAAATTTCAACTGGAATTTTAGCCATTTTTTGACGTGAAATTGTAAACATGTGGCCATGGATTTTGAAAATTCTAGAGAGAATTTTAAAAGCTTCAACAGAATTTCAACAATTTTGAGAGGGATTTGAAAAGTTTCAATGGGAATGGGAAGAATTGGGACAAAAATTGGAAAATTTTTAAGGGACTTTGAAAAAATTTCAACTGGAATTTTAGCCCTTTTTTGACGTGAAATTGTAAACATGTGGACATGGATTTTGAAAATTCTAGAGAGAATTTTAAAAGCTTCAACAAAATTTCAACAATTTTGAGAGGGATTTGAAAAGTTTCAATGGGAATGGGAAGAATTGGGACAAAAATTGGAAAATTTTTAAGGGACTTTGAAAAAATTTCAACTGGAATTTTAGCCATTTTTTGACGTGAAATTGTAAACATGTGGACATGGATTTTGAAAATTCTAGGGAGAATTTTAAAAGCTTCAAGAGAATTTCAACAATTTTGAGAGGGATTTGAAAAGTTTCAATGGGAATGGGAAGAATTGGGACAAAAATTGGAAAATTTTTAAGGGACTTTGAAAAAATTTCAACTGGAATTTTAGCCATTTTTTGACGTGAAATTGTAAACATGTGGCCATGGATTTTGAAAATTCTAGAGAGAATTTTAAAAGCTTCAACAGAATTTCAACAATTTTGAGAGGGATTTGAAAAGTTTCAATGGGAATGGGAAGAATTGGGACAAAAATTGGAAAATTTTTAAGGGACTTTGAAAAAATTTCAACTGGAATTTTAGCATTTTCTTTACGTGAAATTGTAAACATGTGGCCATGGATTTTGAAAATTCTAGAGAGAATTTTAAAAGCTTCAAGAGAATTTCAACAATTTTGAGAGGGATTTGAAAAGTTTCAATGGGAATGGGAAGAATTGGGACAAAAATTGGAAAATTTTTAAGGGACTTTGAAAAAATTTCAACTGGAATTTTAGCCATTTTTTTTACGTGAAATTGTAAACATGTGGCCATGGATTTTGAAAATTCTAGAGAGAATTTTAAAAGCTTCAAGAGAATTTCAACAATTTTGAGAGGGATTTGAAAAGTTTCAATGGGAATGGGAAGAATTGGGACAAAAATTGGAAAATTTTGAAGGGACTTTGAAAAAATTTCAACTGGAATTTTAGCAATTTTTTAATGTGAAATTGTAAACGTGGACATGGATTTTGAAAATTCTAGAGAGAATTTTAAAAGCTTCAAGAGAATTTCAACAATTTTGAGAGGGATTTGAAAAGTTTCAATGGGAATGGGAAGAATTGGGACAAAAATTGGAAAATTTTTAAGGGACTTTGAAAAAATTTCAACTGGAATTTTAGCCATTTTTTGACGTGAAATTGTAAACATGTGGCCATGGATTTTGAAAATTCTAGAGAGAATTTTAAAAGCTTCAAGAGAATTTCAACAATTTTGAGAGGGATTTGAAAAGTTTCAATGGGAATGGGAAGAATTGGGACAAAAATTGGAAAATTTTTAAGGGACTTTGAAAAAATTTCAACTGGAATTTTAGCCATTTTTTGACGTGAAATTGTAAACATGTGGCCATGGATTTTGAAAATTCTAGAGAGAATTTTAAAAGCTTCAAGAGAATTTCAACAATTTTGAGAGGGATTTGAAAAGTTTCAATGGGAATGGGAAGAATTGGGACAAAAATTGGAAAATTTTTAAGGGACTTTGAAAAAATTTCAACTGGAATTTTAGCAATTTTTTGATGTGAAATTGTAAACATGTGGCCATGGATTTTGAAAATTCTAGAGAGAATTTTAAAAGCTTCAAGAGAATTTCAACAATTTGGAGAGGGATTTGAAAAGTTTCAATGGGAATGGGAAGAATTGGGACAAAAATTGGAAAATTTTTAAGGGACTTTGAAAAAATTTCAACTGGAATTTTAGCCATTTTTTGACGTGAAATTGTAAACATGTGGCCATGGATTTTGAAAATTCTAGAGAGAATTTTAAAAGCTTCAAGAGAATTTCAACAATTTTGAGAGGGATTTGAAAAGTTTCAATGGGAATGGGAAGAATTGGGACAAAAATTGGAAAATTTTTAAGGGACTTTGAAAAAATTTCAACTGGAATTTTAACCATTTTTTGACGTGAAATTGTAAACATGTGGACATGGATTTTGAAAATTCTAGAGACAATTTTAAAAGCTTCAAGAGAATTTCAACAATTTTGAGAGGGATTTGAAAAGTTTCAATGGGAATGGGAAGAATTGGGACAAAAATTGGAAAATTTTTAAGGGACTTTGAAAAAATTTCAACTGGAATTTTAGCCATTTTTTGACGTGAAATTGTAAACATGTGGCCATGGATTTTGAAAATTCTAGAGAGAATTTTAAAAGCTTCAACAGAATTTCAACAATTTTGAGAGGGATTTGAAAAGTTTCAATGGGAATGGGAAGAATTGGGACAAAAATTGGAAAATTTTTAAGGGACTTTGAAAAAATTTCAACTGGAATTTTAACCATTTTTTGACGTGAAATTGTAAACATGTGGCCATGGATTTTGAAAATTCTAGAGAGAATTTTAAAAGCTTCAAGAGAATTTCAACAATTTTGAGAGGGATTTGAAAAGTTTCAATGGGAATGGGAAGAATTGGGACAAAAATTGGAAAATTTTTAAGGGACTTTGAATATATTTCAACTGGAATTTTAGCCATTTTTTTTACGTGAAATTGTAAACATGTGGCCATGGATTTTGAAAATTCTAGAGAGAATTTTAAAAGCTTCAAGAGAATTTCAACAATTTTGAGAGGGATTTGAAAAGTTTCAATGGGAATGGGAAGAATTGGGACAAAAATTGGAAAATTTTTAAGGGACTTTGAAAAAATTTCAACTGGAATTTTAGCAATTTTTTGACATGAAATTGTAAACATGTGGCCATGGATTTTGAAAATTCTAGAGAGAATTTTAAAAGCTTCAAGAGAATTTCAACAATTTTGAGAGGGATTTGAAAAGTTTCAATGGGAATGGGAAGAATTGGGACAAAAATTGGAAAATTTTTAAGGGACTTGGAAAAAATTTCAACTGGAATTTTAGCCATTTTTTGACGTGAAATAGTAAACATGTGGACATGGATTTTGAAAATTCTAGAGAGAATTTTAAAAGCTTCAAGAGAATTTCAACAATTTTGAGAGGGATTTGAAAAGTTTCAATGGGAATGGGAAGAATTGGGACAAAAATTGGAAAATTTTTAAGGGACTTGGAAAAAATTTCAACTGGAATTTTAGCCATTTTTTGACGTGAAATTGTAAAGATGTGGCCATGGATTTTGAAAATTCTAGAGAGAATTTTAAAAGCTTCAAGAGAATTTCAACAATTTTGAGAGGGATTTGAAAAGTTTCAATGGGAATGGGAAGAATTGGGACAAAAATTGGAAAATTTTTCAGGGACTTTGAAAAAATTTCAACTGGAATTTTAGCCATTTTTTGACGTGAAATTGTAAACATGTGGCCATGGATTTTGAAAATTCTAGAGAGAATTTTAAAAGCTTCAACAGAATTTCAACAATTTTGAGAGGGATTTGAAAAGTTTCAATGGGAATGGGAAGAATTGGGACAAAAATTGGAAAATTTTTAAGGGACTTTGAAAAAATTTCAACTGGAATTTTAGCCCTTTTTTGACGTGAAATTGTAAACATGTGGACATGGATTTTGAAAATTCTAGAGAGAATTTTAAAAGCTTCAACAAAATTTCAACAATTTTGAGAGGGATTTGAAAAGTTTCAATGGGAATGGGAAGAATTGGGACAAAAATTGGAAAATTTTTAAGGGACTTTGAAAAAATTTCAACTGGAATTTTAGCCATTTTTTGACGTGAAATTGTAAACATGTGGACATGGATTTTGAAAATTCTAGGGAGAATTTTAAAAGCTTCAAGAGAATTTCAACAATTTTGAGAGGGATTTGAAAAGTTTCAATGGGAATGGGAAGAATTGGGACAAAAATTGGAAAATTTTTAAGGGACTTTGAAAAAATTTCAACTGGAATTTTAGCCATTTTTTGACGTGAAATTGTAAACATGTGGCCATGGATTTTGAAAATTCTAGAGAGAATTTTAAAAGCTTCAACAGAATTTCAACAATTTTGAGAGGGATTTGAAAAGTTTCAATGGGAATGGGAAGAATTGGGACAAAAATTGGAAAATTTTTAAGGGACTTTGAAAAAATTTCAACTGGAATTTTAGCATTTTCTTTACGTGAAATTGTAAACATGTGGCCATGGATTTTGAAAATTCTAGAGAGAATTTTAAAAGCTTCAAGAGAATTTCAACAATTTTGAGAGGGATTTGAAAAGTTTCAATGGGAATGGGAAGAATTGGGACAAAAATTGGAAAATTTTTAAGGGACTTTGAAAAAATTTCAACTGGAATTTTAGCCATTTTTTTTACGTGAAATTGTAAACATGTGGCCATGGATTTTGAAAATTCTAGAGAGAATTTTAAAAGCTTCAAGAGAATTTCAACAATTTTGAGAGGGATTTGAAAAGTTTCAATGGGAATGGGAAGAATTGGGACAAAAATTGGGAAATTTTGAAGGGACTTTGAAAAAATTTCAACTGGAATTTTAGCAATTTTTTAATGTGAAATTGTAAACGTGGACATGGATTTTGAAAATTCTAGAGAGAATTTTAAAAGCTTCAAGAGAATTTCAACAATTTTGAGAGGGATTTGAAAAGTTTCAATGGGAATGGGAAGAATTGGGACAAAAATTGGAAAATTTTTAAGGGACTTTGAAAAAATTTCAACTGGAATTTTAGCCATTTTTTGACGTGAAATTGTAAACATGTGGCCATGGATTTTGAAAATTCTAGAGAGAATTTTAAAAGCTTCAAGAGAATTTCAACAATTTTGAGAGGGATTTGAAAAGTTTCAATGGGAATGGGAAGAATTGGGACAAAAATTGGAAAATTTTTAAGGGACTTTGAAAAAATTTCAACTGGAATTTTAGCCATTTTTTGACGTGAAATTGTAAACATGTGGCCATGGATTTTGAAAATTCTAGAGAGAATTTTAAAAGCTTCAAGAGAATTTCAACAATTTTGAGAGGGATTTGAAAAGTTTCAATGGGAATGGGAAGAATTGGGACAAAAATTGGAAAATTTTTAAGGGACTTTGAAAAAATTTCAACTGGAATTTTAACCATTTTTTGACGTGAAATTGTAAACATGTGGCCATGGATTTTGAAAATTCTAGAGAGAATTTTAAAAGCTTCAAGAGAATTTCAACAATTTTGAGAGGGATTTGAAAAGTTTCAATGGGAATGGGAAGAATTGGGACAAAAATTGGAAAATTTTTAAGGGACTTTGAATATATTTCAACTGGAATTTTAGCCATTTTTTTTACGTGAAATTGTAAACATGTGGCCATGGATTTTGAAAATTCTAGAGAGAATTTTAAAAGCTTCAAGAGAATTTCAACAATTTTGAGAGGGATTTGAAAAGTTTCAATGGGAATGGGAAGAATTGGGACAAAAATTGGAAAATTTTTAAGGGACTTTGAAAAAATTTCAACTGGAATTTTAGCAATTTTTTAATGTGAAATTGTAAACGTGGACATGGATTTTGAAAATTCTAGAGAGAATTTTAAAAGCTTCAAGAGAATTTCAACAATTTTGAGAGGGATTTGAAAAGTTTCAATGGGAATGGGAAGAATTGGGACAAAAATTGGAAAATTTTTAAGGGACTTTGAAAAAATTTCAACTGGAATTTTAGCCATTTTTTGACGTGAAATTGTAAACATGTGGCCATGGATTTTGAAAATTCTAGAGAGAATTTTAAAAGCTTCAAGAGAATTTCAACAATTTTGAGAGGGATTTGAAAAGTTTCAATGGGAATGGGAAGAATTGGGACAAAAATTGGAAAATTTTTAAGGGACTTTGAAAAAATTTCAACTGGAATTTTAGCCATTTTTTGACGTGAAATTGTAAACATGTGGCCATGGATTTTGAAAATTCTAGAGAGAATTTTAAAAGCTTCAAGAGAATTTCAACAATTTTGAGAGGGATTTGAAAAGTTTCAATGGGAATGGGAAGAATTGGGACAAAAATTGGAAAATTTTTAAGGGACTTTGAAAAAATTTCAACTGGAATTTTAGCCATTTTTTGACGTGAAATTGTAAACATGTGGCCATGGATTTTGAAAATTCTAGAGAGAATTTTAAAAGCTTCAACAGAATTTCAACAATTTTGAGAGGGATTTGAAAAGTTTCAATGGGAATGGGAAGAATTGGGACAAAAATTGGAAAATTTTTAAGGGACTTTGAAAAAATTTCAACTGGAATTTTAACCATTTTTTGACGTGAAATTGTAAACATGTGGCCATGGATTTTGAAAATTCTAGAGAGAATTTTAAAAGCTTCAAGAGAATTTCAACAATTTTGAGAGGGATTTGAAAAGTTTCAATGGGAATGGGAAGAATTGGGACAAAAATTGGAAAATTTTTAAGGGACTTTGAATATATTTCAACTGGAATTTTAGCCATTTTTTTTACGTGAAATTGTAAACATGTGGCCATGGATTTTGAAAATTCTAGAGAGAATTTTAAAAGCTTCAAGAGAATTTCAACAATTTTGAGAGGGATTTGAAAAGTTTCAATGGGAATGGGAAGAATTGGGACAAAAATTGGAAAATTTTTAAGGGACTTTGAAAAAATTTCAACTGGAATTTTAGCAATTTTTTAATGTGAAATTGTAAACGTGGACATGGATTTTGAAAATTCTAGAGAGAATTTTAAAAGCTTCAAGAGAATTTCAACAATTTTGAGAGGGATTTGAAAAGTTTCAATGGGAATGGGAAGAATTGGGACAAAAATTGGAAAATTTTTAAGGGACTTTGAAAAAATTTCAACTGGAATTTTAGCCATTTTTTGACGTGAAATTGTAAACATGTGGCCATGGATTTTGAAAATTCTAGAGAGAATTTTAAAAGCTTCAAGAGAATTTCAACAATTTTGAGAGGGATTTGAAAAGTTTCAATGGGAATGGGAAGAATTGGGACAAAAATTGGAAAATTTTTAAGGGACTTTGAAAAAATTTCAACTGGAATTTTAGCCATTTTTTGACGTGAAATTGTAAACATGTGGACATGGATTTTGAAAATTCTAGAGACAATTTTAAAAGCTTCAAGAGAATTTCAACAATTTTGAGAGGGATTTGAAAAGTTTCAATGGGAATGGGAAGAATTGGGACAAAAATTGGAAAATTTTTAAGGGACTTTGAAAAAATTTCAACTGGAATTTTAGCCATTTTTTGACGTGAAATTGTAAACATGTGGACATGGATTTTGAAAATTCTAGAGAGAATTTTAAAAGCTTCAACAGAATTTCAACAATTTTGAGAGGGATTTGAAAAGTTTCAATGGGAATGGGAAGAATTGGGACAAAAATTGGAAAATTTTTAAGGGACTTTGAAAAAATTTCAACTGGAATTTTAGCCATTTTTTTTACGTGAAATTGTAAACATGTGGCCATGGATTTTGAAAATTCTAGAGAGAATTTTAAAAGCTTCAAGAGAATTTCAACAATTTTGAGAGGGATTTGAAAAGTTTCAATGGGAATGGGGAGAATTGGGACAAAAATTGGAAAATTTTTAAGGGACTTTGAAAAAATTTCAACTGGAATTTTAGCAATTTTAATGTGAAATTGTAAACATGTAGACATGGATTTTGAAAATTCTAGAGAGAATTTTAAAAGCTTCAACAGAATTTCAACAATTTTGAGAGGGATTTGAAAAGTTTCAATGGGAATGGGAAGAATTGGGACAAAAATTGGAAGATTTTTAAGGGACTTGGAAAAAATTTCAACTGGAATTTTAGCCATTTTTTGACGTGAAATAGTAAACATGTGGCCATGGATTTTGAAAATTCTAGAGAGAATTTTAAAAGCTTCAAGAGAATTTCAACAATTTTGAGAGGGATTTGAAAAGTTTCAATGGGAATGGGAAGAATTGGGACAAAAATTGGAAAATTTTTAAGGGACTTTGAAAAAATTTCAACTGGAATTTTAGCCCTTTTTTGACGTGAAATTGTAAACATGTGGCCATGGATTTTGAAAATTCTAGAGAGAATTTTAAAAGCTTCAACAGAATTTCAACAATTTTGAGAGGGATTTGAAAAGTTTCAATGGGAATGGGAAGAATTGGGACAAAAATTGGAAAATTTTTAAGGGACTTGAAAAAATTTCAACTGGAATTTTAGCCATTTTTTTACGTGAAATTGTAAACATGTGGACATGGATTTTGAAAATTCTAGAGAGAATTTTAAAAGCTTCAACAGAATTTCAACAATTTTGAGAGGGATTTGAAAAGTTTCAATGGGAATGGGAAGAATTGGGACAAAAATTGGAAAATTTTTAAGGGACTTTGAAAAAATTTCAACTGGAATTTTAGCCATTTTTTGACGTGAAATTGTAAACATGTGGACATGGATTTTGAAAATTCTAGGGAGAATTTTAAAAGCTTCAAGAGAATTTCAACAATTTTGAGAGGGATTTGAAAAGTTTCAATGGGAATGGGAAGAATTGGGACAAAAATTGGAAAATTTTTAAGGGACTTTGAAAAAATTTCAGCTGGAATTTTAGCCATTTTTTGACGTGAAATTGTAAACATGTGGCCATGGATTTTGAAAATTCTAGAGAGAATTTTAAAAGCTTCAACAGAATTTCAACAATTTTGAGAGGGATTTGAAAAGTTTCAATGGGAATGGGAAGAATTGGGACAAAAATTGGAAAATTTTTAAGGGACTTTGAAAAAATTTCAACTGGAATTTTAGCATTTTCTTTACGTGAAATTGTAAACATGTGGACATGGATTTTGAAATTCTAGAGAGAATTTTAAAAGCTTCAAGAGAATTTCAACAATTTTGAGAGGGATTTGAAAAGTTTCAATGGGAATGGGAAGAATTGGGACAAAAATTGGAAAATTTTTAAGGGACTTTGAAAAAATTTCAACTGGAATTTTAGCCATTTTTTGACGTGAAATTGTAAACATGTGGCCATGGATCTTGAAAATTCTAGAGAGAATTTTAAAAGCTTCAAGAGAATTTCAACAATTTTGAGAGGGATTTGAAAAGTTTCAATGGGAATGGGAAGAATTGGGACAAAAATTGGAAAATTTTTAAGGGACTTTGAAAAAATTTCAGCTGGAATTTTAGCAATTTTTTGACGTGAAATTGTAAACATGTGGACATGGATTTTGAAATTCTAGAGAGAATTTTAAAAGCTTCAAGAGAATTTCAACAATTTTGAGAGGGATTTGAAAAGTTTCAATGGGAATGGGAAGAATTGGGACAAAAATTGGAAAATTTTTAAGGGACTTGGAAAAAATTTCAACTGGAATTTTAGCCCTTTTTTGACGTGAAATTGTAAACATGTGGCCATGGATTTTGAAAATTCTAGAGAGAATTTTAAAAGCTTCAAGAGAATTTCAACAATTTTGAGAGGGATTTGAAAAGTTTCAATGGGAATGGGAAGAATTGGGACAAAAATTGGAAAATTTTTAAGGGACTTTGAAAAAATTTCAACTGGAATTTTAGCCATTTTTTGACTTGAAATTGTAAACATGTGGACATGGATTTTGAAAATTCTAGAGAGAATTTTAAAAGCTTCAAGAGAATTTCAACAATTTTGAGAGGGATTTGAAAAGTTTCAATGGGAATGGGAAGAATTGGGACAAAAATTGGAAAATTTTTAAGGGACTTGAAAAAATTTCAAATGGAATTTTAGCCATTTTTTGACGTGAAATTGTAAACATGTGGACATGGATTTTGAAAATTCTAGAGAGAATTTTAAAAGCTTCAAGAGAATTTCAACAATTTTGAGAGGGATTTGAAAAGTTTCAATGGGAATGGGAAGAATTGGGACAAAAACTGGAAAATTTTTAAGGGACTTTGAAAAAATTTCAACTGGAATTTTAGCCATTTTTTGACGTGAAATTGTAAACATGTGGACATGGATTTTGAAAATTCTAGAGAGAATTTTAAAAGCTTCAAGAGAATTTCAACAATTTTGAGAGGGATTTGAAAAGTTTCAATGGGAATGGGAAGAATTGGGACAAAAATTGGAAAATTTTTAAGGGACTTTGAAAAAATTTCAACTGAAATTTTAGCATTTTTTTTGACGTGAAATTGTAAACATGTGGCCATGGATTTTGAAAATTCTAGAGAGAATTTTAAAAGCTTCAAGAGAATTTCAACAATTTTGAGAGGGATTTGAAAAGTTTCAATGGGAATGGGAAGAATTGGGACAAAAATTGGAAAATTTTGAAGGGACTTGGAAAAAATTTCAACTGGAATTTTAGCCCTTTTTTGACGTGAAATTGTAAACATGTGGCCATGGATTTTGAAAATTCTAGAGAGAATTTTAAAAGCTTCAAGAGAATTTCAACAATTTTGAGAGGGATTTGAAAAGTTTCAATGGGAATGGGAAGAATTGGGACAAAAATTGGAAAATTTTTAAGGGACTTTGAAAAAATTTCAACTGGAATTTTAGCCATTTTTTGACGTGAAATTGTAAACATGTGGCCATGGATTTTGAAAATTCTAGAGAGAATTTTAAAAGCTTCAAGAGAATTTCAACAATTTTGAGAGGGATTTGAAAAGTTTCAATGGGAATGGGAAGAATTGGGACAAAAATTGGAAAATTTTTAAGGGACTTTGAAAAAATTTCAACTGGAATTTTAGCCATTTTTTTATGTGAAATTGTAAACATGTGGCCATGGATTTTGAAAATTCTAGAGAGAATTTTAAAAGCTTCAAGAGAATTTCAACAATTTTGAGAGGGATTTGAAAAGTTTCAATGGGAATGGGAAGAATTGGGACAAAAATTGGAAAATTTTTAAGGGACTTTGAAAAAATTTCAACTGAAATTTTAGCATTTTTTTTGACGTGAAATTGTAAACATGTGGCCATGGATTTTGAAAATTCTAGAGAGAATTTTAAAAGCTTCAAGAGAATTTCAACAATTTTGAGAGGGATTTGAAAAGTTTCAATGGGAATGGGAAGAATTGGGACAAAAATTGGAAAATTTTGAAGGGACTTGGAAAAAATTTCAACTGGAATTTTAGCCCTTTTTTGACGTGAAATTGTAAACATGTGGCCATGGATTTTGAAAATTCTAGAGAGAATTTTAAAAGCTTCAAGAGAATTTCAACAATTTTGAGAGGGATTTGAAAAGTTTCAATGGGAATGGGAAGAATTGGGACAAAAATTGGAAAATTTTTAAGGGACTTTGAAAAAATTTCAACTGGAATTTTAGCCATTTTTTGACGTGAAATTGTAAACATGTGGACATGGATTTTGAAAATTCTAGAGAGAATTTTAAAAGCTTCAAGAGAATTTCAACAATTTTGAGAGGGATTTGAAAAGTTTCAATGGGAATGGGAAGAATTGGGACAAAAATTGGAAAATTTTTAAGGGACTTTGAAAAATTTCAACTGGAATTTTAGCCATTTTTTGACGTGAAATTGTAAACATGTGGCCATGGATTTTGAAAATTCTAGAGAGAATTTTAAAAGCTTCAAGAGAATTTCAACAATTTTGAGAGGGATTTGAAAAGTTTCAATGGGAATGGGAAGAATTGGGACAAAAATTGGAAAATTTTTAAGGGACTTGGAAAAAATTTCAACTGGAATTTTAGCCATTTTTTGACGTGAAATTGTAAACATGTGGACATGGATTTTGAAAATTCTAGAGAGAATTTTAAAAGCTTCAACAGAATTTCAACAATTTTGAGAGGATTTTGAAAAGTTTCAATGGGAATGGGAAGAATTGGGACAAAAATTGGAAAATTTTTAAGGGACTTTGAAAAAATTTCAACTGGAATTTTAGCCATTTTTTGACGTGAAATTGTAAACATGTGGACATGGATTTTGAAAATTCTAGAGAGAATTTTAAAAGCTTCAACAGAATTTCAACAATTTTGAGAGGGATTTGAAAAGTTTCAATGGGAATGGGAAGAATTGGGACAAAAATTGGAAAATTTTTAAGGGACTTTGAAAAAATTTCAACTGGAATTTTAGCATTTTTTTTGACGTGAAATTGAAACATGTGGCCATGGATTTTGAAAATTCTAGAGAGAATTTTTAAAAGCTTCAAGAGAATTTCAACAATTTTGAGAGGGATTTGAAAAGTTTCAATGGGAATGGGAAGAATTGGGACAAAAATTGGAAAATTTTTAAGGGACTTTGAAAAAATTTCAACTGGAATTTTAGCCATTTTTTGACGTGAAATTGTAAACATGTGGCCATGGATTTTGAAAATTCTAGAGAGAATTTTAAAAGCTTCAAGAGAATTTCAACAATTTTGAGAGGGATTTGAAAAGTTTCAATGGGAATGGGAAGAATTGGGACAAAAATTGGAAAATTTTTAAGGGACTTTGAAAAAATTTCAACTGGAATTTTAGCCATTTTTTTATGTGAAATTGTAAACATGTGGCCATGGATTTTGAAAATTCTAGAGAGAATTTTAAAAGCTTCAAGAGAATTTCAACAATTTTGAGAGGGATTTGAAAAGTTTCAATGGGAATGGGAAGAATTGGGACAAAAATTGGAAAATTTTTAAGGGACTTTGAAAAAATTTCAACTGGAATTTTAGCCATTTTTTGACGTGAAATTGTAAACATGTGGACATGGATTTTGAAAATTCTAGAGAGAATTTTAAAAGCTTCAACAGAATTTCAACAATTTGGAGAGGGATTTGAAAAGTTTCAATGGGAATGGGAAGAATTGGGACAAAAATTGGAAAATTTTTAAGGGACTTGGAAAAAATTTCAACTGGAATTTTAGCCCTTTTTTGACGTGAAATTGTAAACATGTGGACATGGATTTTGAAAATTCTAGAGAGAATTTTAAAAGCTTCAACAGAATTTCAACAATTTTGAGAGGGATTTGAAAAGTTTCAATGGGAATGGGAAGAATTGGGACAAAAATTGGAAAATTTTTAAGGGACTTTGAAAAAATTTCAACTGGAATTTTAGCCATTTTTTGACGTGAAATTGTAAACATGTGGACATGGATTTTGAAAATTCTAGAGAGAATTTTAAAAGCTTCAAGAGAATTTCAACAATTTTGAGAGGGATTTGAAAAGTTTCAATGGGAATGGGAAGAATTGGGACAAAAATTGGAAAATTTTGAAGGGACTTTGAAAAAATTTCAACTGGAATTTTAGCCATTTTTTGACGTGAAATTGTAAACATGTGGCCATGGATTTTGAAAATTCTAGAGACAATTTTAAAAGCTTCAACAGAATTTCAACAATTTTGAGAGGGATTTGAAAAGTTTCAATGGGAATGGGAAGAATTGGGACAAAAATTGGAAAATTTTTAAGGGACTTTGAAAAAATTTCAACTGGAATTTTAGCCATTTTTTGACGTGAAATTGTAAACATGTGGACATGGATTTTGAAAATTCTGGAGAGAATTTTAAAAGCTTCAACAGAATTTCAACAATTTTGAGAGGATTTTGAAAAGTTTCAATGGGAATGGGAAGAATTGGGACAAAAATTGGAAAATTTTTAAGGGACTTTGAAAAAATTTCAACTGGAATTTTAGCCATATTTTGTCGTGAAATTGTAAACATGTGGCCATGGATTTTGAAAATTCTAGAGAGAATTTTAAAAGCTTCAAGAGAATTTCAACAATTTTGAGAGGGATTTGAAAAGTTTCAATGGGAATGGGAAGAATTGGGACAAAAATTGGAAAATTTTTAAGGGACTTTGAAAAAATTTCAACTGGAATTTTAGCATTTTTTTTTACGTGAAATTGTAAACATGTGGCCATGGATTTTGAAAATTCTAGAGAGAATTTTAAAAGCTTCAAGAGAATTTCAACAATTTTGAGAGGGATTTGAAAAGTTTCAATGGGAATGGGAAGAATTGGGACAAAAATTGGAAAATTTTTAAGGGACTTTGAAAAAATTTCAACTGGAATTTTAGCCATTTTTTGACGTGAAATTGTAAACATGTGGACATGGATTTTGAAAATTCTAGAGAGAATTTTAAAAGCTTCAACAGAATTTCAACAATTTGGAGAGGGATTTGAAAAGTTTCAATGGGAATGGGAAGAATTGGGACAAAAATTGGAAAATTTTTAAGGGACTTGGAAAAAATTTCAACTGGAATTTTAGCCCTTTTTTGACGTGAAATTGTAAACATGTGGACATGGATTTTGAAAATTCTAGAGAGAATTTTAAAAGCTTCAACAGAATTTCAACAATTTTGAGAGGGATTTGAAAAGTTTCAATGGGAATGGGAAGAATTGGGACAAAAATTGGAAAATTTTTAAGGGACTTTGAAAAAATTTCAACTGGAATTTTAGCCATTTTTTGACGTGAAATTGTAAACATGTGGACATGGATTTTGAAAATTCTAGAGAGAATTTTAAAAGCTTCAAGAGAATTTCAACAATTTTGAGAGGGATTTGAAAAGTTTCAATGGGAATGGGAAGAATTGGGACAAAAATTGGAAAATTTTGAAGGGACTTTGAAAAAATTTCAACTGGAATTTTAGCCATTTTTTGACGTGAAATTGTAAACATGTGGCCATGGATTTTGAAAATTCTAGAGACAATTTTAAAAGCTTCAACAGAATTTCAACAATTTTGAGAGGGATTTGAAAAGTTTCAATGGGAATAGGAAGAATTGGGACAAAAATTGGAAAATTTTTAAGGGACTTTGAAAAAATTTCAACTGGAATTTTAGCCATTTTTTGACGTGAAATTGTAAACATGTGGACATGGATTTTGAAAATTCTGGAGAGAATTTTAAAAGCTTCAACAGAATTTCAACAATTTTGAGAGGATTTTGAAAAGTTTCAATGGGAATGGGAAGAATTGGGACAAAAATTGGAAAATTTTTAAGGGACTTTGAAAAAATTTCAACTGGAATTTTAGCCATATTTTGTCGTGAAATTGTAAACATGTGGCCATGGATTTTGAAAATTCTAGAGAGAATTTTAAAAGCTTCAAGAGAATTTCAACAATTTTGAGAGGGATTTGAAAAGTTTCAATGGGAATGGGAAGAATTGGGACAAAAATTGGAAAATTTTTAAGGGACTTTGAAAAAATTTCAACTGGAATTTTAGCATTTTTTTTTACGTGAAATTGTAAACATGTGGCCATGGATTTTGAAAATTCTAGAGAGAATTTTAAAAGCTTCAAGAGAATTTCAACAATTTTGAGAGGGATTTGAAAAGTTTCAATGGGAATGGGAAGAATTGGGACAAAAATTGGAAAATTTTTAAGGGACTTTGAAAAAATTTCAACTGGAATTTTAGCCATTTTTTGACGTGAAATTGTAAACATGTGGCCATGGATTTTGAAAATTCTAGAGAGAATTTTAAAAGCTTCAAGAGAATTTCAACAATTTTGAGAGGGATTTGAAAAGTTTCAATGGGAATGGGAAGAATTGGGACAAAAATTGGAAAATTTTTAAGGGACTTTGAAAAAATTTCAACTGGAATTTTAGCCATTTTTTGACGTGAAATTGTAAACATGTGGCCATGGATTTTGAAAATTCTAGAGAGAATTTTAAAAGCTTCAAGAGAATTTCAACAATTTTGAGAGGGATTTGAAAAGTTTCAATGGGAATGGGAAGAATTGGGACAAAAATTGGAAAATTTTTAAGGGACTTTGAAAAAATTTCAACTGGAATTTTAGCCATTTTTTGACGTGAAATTGTAAACATGTGGACATGGATTTTGAAAATTCTAGAGAGAATTTTAAAAGCTTCAACAGAATTTCAACAATTTTGAGAGGAATTTGAAAAGTTTCAATGGGAATGGGAAGAATTGGGACAAAAATTGGAAAATTTTTAAGGGACTTCGAAAAAATTTCAACTGGAATTTTAGCCATTTTTTGACGTGAAATTGTAAACATGTGGACATGGATTTTGAAAATTCTAGAGAGAATTTTAAAAGCTTCAAGAGAATTTCAACAATTTTGAGAGGGATTTGAAAAGTTTCAATGGGAATGGGAAGAATTGGGACAAAAATTGGAAAATTTTTAAGGGACTTTGAAAAAATTTCAACTGGAATTTTAGCCATTTTGTTACGTGAAATTGTGAACATGTTGAAGTGGATTTTGAAAATTCTAGAGAGAATTTTAAAAGCTTCAAGAGAATTTCCAGAATTTTGAGAGGGATTTGAAAAGTTTCAATGGGAATGGGAAGAATTGGGACAAAAATTGGAAAATTTTTAAGGGACTTTGAAAAAATTTCAACTGGAATTTTAGCCATTTTTTGACGTGAAATTGTAAACATGTGGCCATGGATTTTGAAAATTCTAGAGAGAATTTTAAAAGCGTCAACAGAATTTCAACAATTTTGAGAGGGATTTGAAAAGTTTCAATGGGAATGGGAAGAATTGGGACAAAAATTGGAAAATTTTTAAGGGACTTTGAAAAAATTTCAACTGGAATTTTAGCTATTTTTTGACGTGAAATTGTAAACATGTGGACATGGATTTTGAAAATTCTAGAGAGAATTTTAAAAGCTTCAAGAGAATTTCAACAATTTTGAGAGGGATTTGAAAAGTTTCAATGGGAATGGGAAGAATTGGGACAAAAATTGGAAAATTTTTAAGGGACTTTGAAAAAATTTCAACTGGAATTTTAGCATTTTCTTTACGTGAAATTGTAAACATGTGGACATGGATTTTGAAAATTCTAGAGAGAATTTTAAAAGCTTCAAGAGAATTTCAACAATTTTGAGAGGGATTTGAAAAGTTTCAATGGGAATGGGAAGAATTGGGACAAAAATTGGAAAATTTTTAAGGGACTTTGAAAAAATTTCAACTGGAATTTTAGCAATTTTTTAATGTGAAATTGTAAACGTGGACATGGATTTTGAAAATTCTAGAGAGAATTTTAAAAGCTTCAAGAGAATTTCAACAATTTTGAGAGGGATTTGAAAAGTTTCAATGGGAATGGGAAGAATTGGGACAAAAATTGGAAAATTTTTAAGGGACTTTGAAAAAATTTCAACTGAAATTTTAGCATTTTTTTTTTACGTGAAATTGTAAACATGTGGACATGGATTTTGAAAATTCTAGAGAGAATTTTAAAAGCTTCAAGAGAATTTCAACAATTTTGAGAGGGATTTGAAAAGTTTCAATGGGAATGGGAAGAATTGGGACAAAAATTGGAAAATTTTTAAGGGACTTTGAAAAAATTTCAACTGGAATTTTAGCCATTTTTTGACGTGAAATTGTAAACATGTGGACATGGATTTTGAAAATTCTAGAGAGAATTTTAAAAGCTTCAAGAGAATTTCAACAATTTTGAGAGGGATTTGAAAAGTTTCAATGGGAATGGGAAGAATTGGGACAAAAATTGGAAAATTTTTAAGGGACTTTGAAAAAATTTCAACTGGAATTTTAGGAATTTTTTGACGTGAAATGGTAAACATGTGGACATGGATTTTGAAAATTCTAGAGAGAATTTTAAAAGCTTCAAGAGAATTTCAACAATTTTGAGAGGGATTTGAAAAGTTTCAATGGGAATGGGAAGAATTGGGACAAAAATTGGAAAATTTTTAAGGGACTTTGAAAAAATTTCAACTGGAATTTTAGCCATTTTTTTTACGTGAAATTGTAAACATGTGGACATGGATTTTGAAAATTCTAGAGAGAATTTTAAAAGCTTCAAGAGAATTTCAACAATTTTGAGAGGGATTTGAAAAGTTTCAATGGGAATGGGAAGAATTGGGACAAAAATTGGAAAATTTTTAAGGGACTTTGAAAAAATTTCAACTGGAATTTTAGCCATTTTTTGACGTGAAATTGTAAAGATGTGGCCATGGATTTTGAAAATTCTAGAGAGAATTTTAAAAGCTTCAAGAGAATTTCAACAATTTTGAGAGGGATTTGAAAAGTTTCAATGGGAATGGGAAGAATTGGGACAAAAATTGGAAAATTTTTAAGGGACTTTGAAAAAATTTCAACTGGAATTTTAGCCATTTTTTGACGTGAAATTGTAAACATGTGGCCATGGATTTTGAAAATTCTAGAGAGAATTTTAAAAGCTTCAAGAGAATTTCAACAATTTTGAGAGGGATTTGAAAAGTTTCAATGGGAATGGGAAGAATTGGGACAAAAATTGGAAAATTTTTAAGGGACTTTGAAAAAATTTCAACTGGAATTTTAGCAATTTTTTGATGTGAAATTGTAAACATGTGGACATGGATTTTGAAATTCTAGAGAGAATTTTAAAAGCTTCAAGAGAATTTCAACAATTTTGAGAGGGATTTGAAAAGTTTCAATGGGAATGGGAAGAATTGGGACAAAAATTGGAAAATTTTTAAGGGACTTTGAAAAAATTTCAACTGGAATTTTAGCATTTTTTTTTACGTGAAATTGTAAACATGTGGCCATGGATTTTGAAAATTCTAGAGAGAATTTTAAAAGCTTCAAGAGAATTTCAACAATTTTGAGAGGGATTTGAAAAGTTTCAATGGGAATGGGAAGAATTGGGACAAAAATTGGAAAATTTTTAAGGGACTTTGAAAAAATTTCAACTGGAATTTTAGCCATTTTTTGACGTGAAATAGTAAACATGTGGCCATGGATTTTGAAAATTCTAGAGAGAATTTTAAAAGCTTCAAGAGAATTTCAACAATTTTGAGAGGGATTTGAAAAGTTTCAATGGGAATGGGAAGAATTGGGACAAAAATTGGAAAATTTTTAAGGGACTTTGAAAAAATTTCAACTGGAATTTTAGCCATTTTTTTATGTGAAATTGTAAACATGTGGCCATGGATTTTGAAAATTCTAGAGAGAATTTTAAAAGCTTCAAGAGAATTTCAACAATTTTGAGAGGGATTTGAAAAGTTTCAATGGGAATGGGAAGAATTGGGACAAAAATTGGAAAATTTTTAAGGGACTTTGAAAAAATTTCAACTGGAATTTTAGCCATTTTTTGACGTGAAATTGTAAACATGTGGACATGGATTTTGAAAATTCTAGAGAGAATTTTAAAAGCTTCAAGAGAATTTCAACAATTTTGAGAGGGATTTGAAAAGTTTCAATGGGAATGGGAAGAATTGGGACAAAAATTGGAAAATTTTTAAGGGACTTTGAAAAAATTTCAACTGGAATTTTAGCCATTTTTTGACGTGAAATTGTAAACATGTGGCCATGGATTTTGAAAATTCTAGAGAGAATTTTAAAAGCGTCAACAGAATTTCAACAATTTTGAGAGGGATTTGAAAAGTTTCAATGGGAATGGGAAGAATTGGGACAAAAATTGGAAAATTTTTAAGGGACTTTGAAAAAATTTCAACTGGAATTTTAGCTATTTTTTGACGTGAAATTGTAAACATGTGGACATGGATTTTGAAAATTCTAGAGAGAATTTTAAAAGCTTCAACAGAATTTCAACAATTTTGAGAGGGATTTGAAAAGTTTCAATGGGAATGGGAAGAATTGGGACAAAAATTGGAAAATTTTTAAGGGACTTTGAAAAAATTTCAACTGGAATTTTAGCATTTTCTTTACGTGAAATTGTAAACATGTGGCCATGGATTTTGAAAATTCTAGAGAGAATTTTAAAAGCTTCAAGAGAATTTCAACAATTTTGAGAGGGATTTGAAAAGTTTCAATGGGAATGGGAAGAATTGGGACAAAAATTGGAAAATTTTTAAGGGACTTTGAAAAAATTTCAACTGGAATTTTAGCAATTTTTTAATGTGAAATTGTAAACGTGGACATGGATTTTGAAAATTCTAGAGAGAATTTTAAAAGCTTCAAGAGAATTTCAACAATTTTGAGAGGGATTTGAAAAGTTTCAATGGGAATGGGAAGAATTGGGACAAAAATTGGAAAATTTTTAAGGGACTTTGAAAAAATTTCAACTGGAATTTTAGCCATTTTTTGACGTGAAATTGTAAACATGTGGACATGGATTTTGAAAATTCTAGAGAGAATTTTAAAAGCTTCAAGAGAATTTCAACAATTTTGAGAGGGATTTGAAAAGTTTCAATGGGAATGGGAAGAATTGGGACAAAAATTGGAAAATTTTTAAGGGACTTTGAAAAAATTTCAACTGGAATTTTAGGAATTTTTTGACGTGAAATGGTAAACATGTGGACATGGATTTTGAAAATTCTAGAGAGAATTTTAAAAGCTTCAAGAGAATTTCAACAATTTTGAGAGGGATTTGAAAAGTTTCAATGGGAATGGGAAGAATTGGGACAAAAATTGGAAAATTTTTAAGGGACTTTGAAAAAATTTCAACTGGAATTTTAGCCATTTTTTTTACATGAAATTGTAAACATGTGGACATGGATTTTGAAAATTCTAGAGAGAATTTTAAAAGCTTCAAGAGAATTTCAACAATTTTGAGAGGGATTTGAAAAGTTTCAATGGGAATGGGAAGAATTGGGACAAAAATTGGAAAATTTTTAAGGGACTTTGAAAAAATTTCAACTGGAATTTTAGCCATTTTTTGACGTGAAATTGTAAAGATGTGGCCATGGATTTTGAAAATTCTAGAGAGAATTTTAAAAGCTTCAAGAGAATTTCAACAATTTTGAGAGGGATTTGAAAAGTTTCAATGGGAATGGGAAGAATTGGGACAAAAATTGGAAAATTTTTAAGGGACTTTGAAAAAATTTCAACTGGAATTTTAGCCATTTTTTGACGTGAAATTGTAAACATGTGGCCATGGATTTTGAAAATTCTAGAGACAATTTTAAAAGCTTCAAGAGAATTTCAACAATTTTGAGAGGGATTTGAAAAGTTTCAATGGGAATGGGAAGAATTGGGACAAAAATTGGAAAATTTTTAAGGGACTTTGAAAAAATTTCAACTGGAATTTTAGCAATTTTTTGATGTGAAATTGTAAACATGTGGACATGGATTTTGAAAATTCTAGAGAGAATTTTAAAAGCTTCAAGAGAATTTCAACAATTTTGAGAGGGATTTGAAAAGTTTCAATGGGAATGGGAAGAATTGGGACAAAAATTGGAAAATTTTTAAGGGACTTTGAATATATTTCAACTGGAATTTTAGCATTTTTTTTTACGTGAAATTGTAAACATGTGGCCATGGATTTTGAAAATTCTAGAGAGAATTTTAAAAGCTTCAAGAGAATTTCAACAATTTTGAGAGGGATTTGAAAAGTTTCAATGGGAATGGGAAGAATTGGGACAAAAATTGGAAAATTTTTAAGGGACTTTGAAAAAATTTCAACTGGAATTTTAGCCATTTTTTGACGTGAAATTGTAAACATGTGGCCATGGATTTTGAAAATTCTAGAGAGAATTTTAAAAGCTTCAAGAGAATTTCAACAATTTTGAGAGGGATTTGAAAAGTTTCAATGGGAATGGGAAGAATTGGGACAAAAATTGGAAAATTTTTAAGGGACTTTGAAAAAATTTCAACTGGAATTTTAGCCATTTTTTTATGTGAAATTGTAAACATGTGGCCATGGATTTTGAAAATTCTAGAGAGAATTTTAAAAGCTTCAAGAGAATTTCAACAATTTTGAGAGGGATTTGAAAAGTTTCAATGGGAATGGGAAGAATTGGGACAAAAATTGGAAAATTTTTAAGGGACTTTGAAAAAATTTCAACTGGAATTTTAGCATTTTCTTTACGTGAAATTGTAAACATGTGGACATGGATTTTGAAATTCTAGAGAGAATTTTAAAAGCTTCAAGAGAATTTCAACAATTTTGAGAGGGATTTGAAAAGTTTCAATGGGAATGGGAAGAATTGGGACAAAAATTGGAAAATTTTTAAGGGACTTTGAAAAAATTTCAACTGGAATTTTAGCCATTTTTTGACGTGAAATTGTAAACATGTGGACATGGATTTTGAAAATTCTAGAGAGAATTTTAAAAGCTTCAAGAGAATTTCAACAATTTTGAGAGGGATTTGAAAAGTTTCAATGGGAATGGGAAGAATTGGGACAAAAATTGGAAAATTTTTAAGGGACTTTGAAAAAATTTCAACTGGAATTTTAGCCATTTTTTGACGTGAAATTGTAAACATGTGGCCATGGATTTTGAAAATTCTAGAGAGAATTTTAAAAGCTTCAAGAGAATTTCAACAATTTTGAGAGGGATTTGAAAAGTTTCAATGGGAATGGGAAGAATTGGGACAAAAATTGGAAAATTTTTAAGGGACTTTGAAAAAATTTCAACTGGAATTTTAGCCATTTTTTGACGTGAAATTGTAAACATGTGGACATGGATTTTGAAAATTCTAGAGAGAATTTTAAAAACTTCAACAGAATTTCAACAATTTTGAGAGGGATTTGAAAAGTTTCAATGGGAATGGGAAGAATTGGGACAAAAATTGGAAAATTTTTAAGGGACTTTGAAAAAATTTCAACTGAAATTTTAGCATTTTTTTTTGACGTGAAATTGTAAACATGTGGACATGGATTTTGAAAATTCTAGAGAGAATTTTAAAAACTTCAACAGAATTTCAACAATTTTGAGAGGGATTTGAAAAGTTTCAATGGGAATGGGAAGAATTGGGACAAAAATTGGAAAATTTTTAAGGGACTTTGAAAAAATTTCAACTGAAATTTTAGCATTTTTTTTTGACGTGAAATTGTAAACATGTGGACATGGATTTTGAAAATTCTAGAGAGAATTTTAAAAGCTTCAAGAGAATTTCAACAATTTTGAGAGGGATTTGAAAAGTTTCAATGGGAATGGGAAGAATTGGGACAAAAATTGGAAAATTTTTAAGGGACTTTGAAAAAATTTCAACTGGAATTTTAGCCATTTTTTGACGTGAAATTGTAAACATGTGGCCATGGATTTTGAAAATTCTGGAGAGAATTTTAAAAGCTTCAAGAGAATTTCAACAATTTTGAGAGGGATTTGAAAAGTTTCAATGGGAATGGGAAGAATTGGGACAAAAATTGGAAAATTTTTCAGGGACTTTGAAAAAATTTCAACTGGAATTTTAGCCATTTTTTGACGTGAAATTTTAAACATGTGGCCATGGATTTTGAAAATTCTAGAGAGAATTTTAAAAGCGTCAACAGAATTTCAACAATTTTGAGAGGGATTTGAAAAGTTTCAATGGGAATGGGAAGAATTGGGACAAAAATTGGAAAATTTTTAAGGGACTTTGAAAAAATTTCAACTGGAATTTTAGCTATTTTTTGACGTGAAATTGTAAACATGTGGACATGGATTTTGAAAATTCTAGAGAGAATTTTAAAAGCTTCAAGAGAATTTCAACAATTTTGAGAGGGATTTGAAAAGTTTCAATGGGAATGGGAAGAATTGGGACAAAAATTGGAAAATTTTTAAGGGACTTTGAAAAAATTTCAACTGGAATTTTAGCCATTTTTTGACGTGAAATTGTAAACATGTGGCCATGGATTTTGAAAATTCTGGAGAGAATTTTAAAAGCTTCAAGAGAATTTCAACAATTTTGAGAGGGATTTGAAAAGTTTCAATGGGAATGGGAAGAATTGGGACAAAAATTGGAAAATTTTGAAGGGACTTTGAAAAAATTTCAACTGGAATTTTAGCCATTTTTTGACGTGAAATTTTAAACATGTGGCCATGGATTTTGAAAATTCTAGAGAGAATTTTAAAAGCGTCAACAGAATTTCAACAATTTTGAGAGGGATTTGAAAAGTTTCAATGGGAATGGGAAGAATTGGGACAAAAATTGGAAAATTTTTAAGGGACTTTGAAAAAATTTCAACTGGAATTTTAGCTATTTTTTGACGTGAAATTGTAAACATGTGGACATGGATTTTGAAAATTCTAGAGAGAATTTTAAAAGCTTCAAGAGAATTTCAACAATTTTGAGAGGGATTTGAAAAGTTTCAATGGGAATGGGAAGAATTGGGACAAAAATTGGAAAATTTTTAAGGGACTTTGAAAAAATTTCAACTGGAATTTTAGCATTTTCTTTACGTGAAATTGTAAACATGTGGACATGGATTTTGAAAATTCTAGAGAGAATTTTAAAAGCTTCAAGAGAATTTCAACAATTTTGAGAGGGATTTGAAAAGTTTCAATGGGAATGGGAAGAATTGGGACAAAAATTGGAAAATTTTTAAGGGACTTTGAAAAAATTTCAACTGGAATTTTAGCCATTTTTTGACGTGAAATTGTAAACATGTGCCCATGGATTTTGAAAATTCTAGAGAGAATTTTAAAAGCTTCAAGAGAATTTCAACAATTTTGAGAGGGATTTGAAAAGTTTCAATGGGAATGGGAAGAATTGGGACAAAAATTGGAAAATTTTTAAGGGACTTTGAAAAAATTTCAACTGGAATTTTAGCCATTTTTTGACGTGAAATTGTAAACATGTGGCCATGGATTTTGAAAATTCTAGAGAGAATTTTAAAAGCTTCAACAGAATTTCAACAATTTTGAGAGGGATTTGAAAAGTTTCAATGGGAATGGGAAGAATTGGGACAAAAATTGGAAAATTTTTAAGGGACTTTGAAAAAATTTCAACTGGAATTTTAGCCATTTTTTGACGTGAAATTGTAAACATGTGGACATGGATTTTGAAAATTCTAGAGAGAATTTTAAAAACTTCAACAGAATTTCAACAATTTTGAGAGGGATTTGAAAAGTTTCAATGGGAATGGGAAGAATTGGGACAAAAATTGGAAAATTTTTAAGGGACTTTGAAAAAATTTCAACTGAAATTTTAGCCATTTTTTTTGACGTGAAATTGTAAACATGTGGACATGGATTTTGAAAATTCTAGAGAGAATTTTAAAAGCTTCAAGAGAATTTCAACAATTTTGAGAGGGATTTGAAAAGTTTCAATGGGAATGGGAAGAATTGGGACAAAAATTGGAAAATTTTTAAGGGACTTTGAAAAAATTTCAACTGGAATTTTAGCCATTTTTTGACGTGAAATTGTAAACATGTGGACATGGATTTTGAAAATTCTAGAGAGAATTTTAAAAGCTTCAAGAGAATTTCAACAATTTTGAGAGGGATTTGAAAAGTTTCAATGGGAATGGGAAGAATTGGGACAAAAATTGGAAAATTTTTAAGGGACTTTGAAAAAATTTCAACTGGAATTTTAGCCATTTTTGACGTGAAATTGTAAACATGTGGCCATGGATTTTGAAAATTCTAGAGAGAATTTTAAAAGCGTCAACAGAATTTCAACAATTTTGAGAGGGATTTGAAAAGTTTCAATGGGAATGGGAAAGAATTGGGACAAAAATTGGAAAATTTTTAAGGGACTTTGAAAAAATTTCAACTGGAATTTTAGCTATTTTTTGACGTGAAATTGTAAACATGTGGACATGGATTTTGAAAATTCTAGAGAGAATTTTAAAAGCTTCAAGAGAATTTCAACAATTTTGAGAGGGATTTGAAAAGTTTCAATGGGAATGGGAAGAATTGGGACAAAAATTGGAAAATTTTTAAGGGACTTTGAAAAAATTTCAACTGAAATTTTAGCATTTTTTTTACGTGAAATTGTAAACATGTGGACATGGATTTTGAAAATTCTAGAGAGAATTTTAAAGCTTCAAGAGAATTTCAACAATTTTGAGAGGGATTTGAAAAGTTTCAATGGGAATGGGAAGAATTGGGACAAAAATTGGAAAATTTTTAAGGGACTTTGAAAAAATTTCAACTGGAATTTTAGCCATTTTTTGACGTGAAATTGTAAACATGTGGACATGGATTTTGAAAATTCTAGAGAGAATTTTAAAAGCTTCAAGAGAATTTCAACAATTTTGAGAGGGATTTGAAAAGTTTCAATGGGAATGGAAGAATTGGGACAAAAATTGGAAAATTTTTTAAGGGACTTTGAAAAAATTTCAACTGGAATTTTAGCCATTTTTTGACGTGAAATGGTAAACATGTGGACATGGATTTTGAAAATTCTAGAGAGAATTTTAAAAGCTTCAAGAGAATTTCAACAATTTTGAGAGGGATTTGAAAAGTTTCAATGGGAATGGGAAGAATTGGGACAAAAATTGGAAAATTTTTAAGGGACTTTGAAAAAATTTCAACTGGAATTTTAGCCATTTTTGACGTGAAATTGTAAACATGTGGACATGGATTTTGAAAATTCTAGAGAGAATTTAAAAGCTTCAAGAGAATTTCAACAATTTTGAGAGGGATTTGAAAAGTTTCAATGGGAATGGGAAGAATTGGGACAAAAATTGGAAAATTTTTAAGGGACTTTGAAAAAATTTCAACTGGAATTTTAGGAATTTTTTGACGTGAAATGGTAAACATGTGGACATGGATTTTGAAAATTCTAGAGAGAATTTTAAAAGCTTCAAGAGAATTTTAACAATTTTGAGAGGGATTTGAAAAGTTTCAATGGGAATGGGAAGAATTGGGACAAAAATTGGAAAATTTTTAAGGGACTTTGAAAAAATTTCAACTGGAATTTTAGCCATTTTTTGACGTGAAATTGTAAACATGTGGACACGGATTTTGAAAATTCTAGAGAGAATTTTAAAAGCTTCAAGAGAATTTCAACAATTTTGAGAGGGATTTGAAAAGTTTCAATGGGAATGGGAAGAATTGGGACAAAAATTGGAAAATTTTTAAGGGACTTTGAAAAAATTTCAACTGGAATTTTAGCATTTTCTTTACGTGAAATTGTAAACATGTGGACATGGATTTTGAAAATTCTAGAGAGAATTTTAAAAGCTTCAAGAGAATTTCAACAATTTTGAGAGGGATTTGAAAAGTTTCAATGGGAATGGGAAGAATTGGGACAAAAATTGGAAATTTTTAAGGGACTTTGAAAAAATTTCAACTGGAATTTTAGCCATTTTTTGACGTGAAATTGTAAACATGTGGCCATGGATTTTGAAAATTCTCGAGAGAATTTTAAAAAGCTTCAAGAGAATTTCAACAATTTTGAGAGGGATTTGAAAAGTTTCAATGGGAATGGGAAGAATTGGGACAAAAATTGGAAAATTTTTAAGGGACTTTGAAAAAATTTCAACTGGAATTTTTAGCCATTTTTTGACGTGAAATTGTAAACATGTGGACATGGATTTTGAAAATTCTAGAGAGAATTTTAAAAGCTTCAAGAGAATTTCAACAATTTTGAGAGGGATTTGAAAAGTTTCAATGGGAATGGGAAGAATTGGGACAAAAATTGGAAAATTTTTAAGGGACTTTGAAAAAATTTCAACTGGAATTTTAGCCATTTTTTGACGTGAAATTGTAAACATGTGGCCATGGATTTTGAAAATTCTAGAGAGAATTTTAAAAGCGTCAACAGAATTTCAACAATTTTGAGAGGATTTGAAAAGTTTCAATGGGAATGGGAAGAATTGGGACAAAAATTGGGAAATTTTGAAGGGACTTTGAAAAAATTTCAACTGGAATTTTAGCTATTTTTTGACGTGAAATTGTAAACATGTGGACATGGATTTTGAAAATTCTAGAGAGAATTTTAAAAGCTTCAAGAGAATTTCAACAATTTTGAGAGGGATTTGAAAAGTTTCAATGGGAATGGGAAGAATTGGGACAAAAATTGGAAAATTTTTAAGGGACTTTGAAAAAATTTCAACTGAAATTTTAGCATTTTTTTTACGTGAAATTGTAAACATGTGGCCATGGATTTTGAAATTCTAG
Source organism: Streptopelia decaocto (assembly GCF_964273445.1). Lineage (NCBI taxonomy): Eukaryota > Metazoa > Chordata > Aves > Columbiformes > Columbidae > Streptopelia > Streptopelia decaocto. The sequence goes on along the minus strand of NW_028115534.1, from coordinate 18,220 downwards.
AGAGAATTTTAAAAGCTTCAAGAGAATTTCAACAATTTTGAGAGGGATTTGAAAAGTTTCAATGGGAATGGGAAGAATTGGGACAAAAATTGGAAAATTTTTAAGGGACTTTGAAAAAATTTCAACTGGAATTTTAGCCATTTTTTGACGTGAAATTGTAAACATGTGGCCATGGATTTTGAAAATTCTCGAGAGAATTTTAAAAGCTTCAAGAGAATTTCAACAATTTTGAGAGGGATTTGAAAAGTTTCAATGGGAATGGGAAGAATTGGGACAAAAATTGGAAAATTTTTAAGGGACTTTGAAAAAATTTCAACTGGAATTTTTAGCCATTTTTTGACGTGAAATTGTAAACATGTGGACATGGATTTTGAAAATTCTAGAGAGAATTTTAAAAGCTTCAAGAGAATTTCAACAATTTTGAGAGGGATTTGAAAAGTTTCAATGGGAATGGGAAGAATTGGGACAAAAATTGGAAAATTTTTAAGGGACTTTGAAAAAATTTCAACTGGAATTTTAGCCATTTTTTGACGTGAAATTGTAAAGATGTGGCCATGGATTTTGAAAATTCTAGAGAGAATTTTAAAAGCTTCAACAGAATTTCAACAATTTTGAGAGGGATTTGAAAAGGTTTCAATGGGAATGGGAAGAATTGGGACAAAAATTGGAAAATTTTTAAGGGACTTTGAAAAAATTTCAACTGGAATTTTAGCCATTTTTTGACGTGAAATTGTAAACATATGGCCATGGATTTTGAAAATTCTAGAGACAATTTTAAAAGCTTCAACAGAATTTCAACAATTTTGAGAGGGATTTGAAAAGTTTCAATGGGAATGGGAAGAATTGGGACAAAAATTGGGAAATTTTTAAGGGACTTTGAAAAAATTTCAACTGGAATTTTAGCCATTTTTTGACGTGAAATTGTAAACATGTGGACACGGATTTTGAAAATTCTAGAGAGAATTTAAAAGCTTCAAGAGAATTTCAACAATTTTGAGAGGGATTTGAAAAGTTTCAATGGGAATGGGAAGAATTGGGACAAAAATTGGAAAATTTTTAAGGGACTTTGAAAAAATTTCAACTGGAATTTTAGCAATTTCTTGATGTGAAATTGTAAACATGTGGACATGGATTTTTGAAAATTCTAGAGAGAATTTTAAAAGCTTCAACAGAATTTCAACAATTTTGAGAGGGATTTGAAAAGTTTCAATGGGAATGGGAAGAATTGGGACAAAAATTGGAAAATTTTGAAGGGACTTTGAAAAAATTTCAACTGGAATTTTAGCCATTTTTTGACGTGAAATTGTAAACATGTGGCCATGGATTTTGAAAATTCTCGAGAGAATTTTAAAAGCTTCAAGAGAATTTCAACAATTTTGAGAGGGATTTGAAAAGTTTCAATGGGAATGGGAAGAATTGGGACAAAAATTGGAAAATTTTTAAGGGACTTTGAAAAAATTTCAACTGGAATTTTAGCCATTTTTTGACGTGAAATTGTAAACATGTGGACATGGATTTTGAAAATTCTAGAGAGAATTTTAAAAGCTTCAAGAGAATTTCAACAATTTTGAGAGGGATTTGAAAAGTTTCAATGGGAATGGGAAGAATTGGGACAAAAATTGGAAAATTTTTAAGGGACTTTGAAAAAATTTCAACTGGAATTTTAGCCATTTTTTGACGTGAAATTGTAAACATGTGGACATGGATTTTGAAAATTCTAGAGAGAATTTTAAAAGCTTCAACAGAATTTCAACAATTTTGAGAGGAATTTGAAAAGTTTCAATGGGAATGGGAAGAATTGGGACAAAAATTGGAAAATTTTTAAGGGACTTCGAAAAAATTTCAACTGGAATTTTAGCCATTTTTTGACGTGAAATTGTAAACATGTGGCCATGGATTTTGAAAATTCTAGAGAGAATTTTAAAAGCTTCAAGAGAATTTCAACAATTTTGAGAGGGATTTGAAAAGTTTCAATGGGAATGGGAAGAATTGGACAAAAATTGGAAAATTTTTAAGGGACTTTGAAAAAATTTCAACTGGAATTTTAGCCATTTTGTTACGTGAAATTGTGAACATGTTGAAGTGGATTTTTAAAATTCTAGAGAGAATTTTAAAAGCTTCAAGAGAATTTCAACAATTTTGAGAGGGATTTGAAAAGTTTCAATGGGAATGGGAAGAATTGGGACAAAAATTGGAAAATTTTTAAGGGACTTTGAAAAAATTTCAACTGGAATTTTAGCCATTTTTTGACGTGAAATTGTAAACATGTGGCCATGGATTTTGAAATTCTAGAGAGAATTTTAAAAGCTTCAAGAGAATTTCAACAATTTTGAGAGGGATTTGAAAAGTTTCAATGGGAATGGGAAGAATTGGGACAAAAATTGGAAAATTTTTAAGGGACTTTGAAAAAATTTCAACTGGAATTTTAGCCATTTTTTGACGTGAAATTGTAAACATGTGGACATGGATTTTGAAAATTCTAGAGAGAATTTTAAAGCTTCAAGAGAATTTCAACAATTTTGAGAGGGATTTGAAAAGTTTCAATGGGAATGGGAAGAATTGGGACAAAAATTGGAAAATTTTTAAGGGACTTTGAAAAAATTTCAACTGGAATTTTAGCCATTTTTTGACGTGAAATTGTAAACATGTGGACATGGATTTTGAAAATTCTAGAGAGAATTTTAAAAGCTTCAAGAGAATTTCAACAATTTTGAGAGGGATTTGAAAAGTTTCAATGGGAATGGGAAGAATTGGGACAAAAATTGGAAAATTTTTAAGGGACTTTGAAAAAATTTCAACTGGAATTTTAGCCATTTTTTGACGTGAAATTGTAAAGATGTGGCCATGGATTTTGAAAATTCTAGAGAGAATTTTAAAAGCTTCAACAGAATTTCAACAATTTTGAGAGGGATTTGAAAAGTTTCAATGGGAATGGGAAGAATTGGGACAAAAATGGAAAATTTTTAAGGGACTTTGAAAAAATTTCAACTGGAATTTTAGCCATTTTTTGACGTGAAATTGTAAACATGTGGACATGGATTTTGAAAATTCTAGAGAGAATTTTAAAAGCTTCAACAGAATTTCAACAATTTTGAGAGGGATTTGAAAAGTTTCAATGGGAATGGGAAGAATTGGGACAAAAATTGGGAAATTTTTAAGGGACTTTGAAAAAATTTCAACTGGAATTTTAGCCATTTTTTGACGTGAAATTGTAAACATGTGGACACGGATTTTGAAAATTCTAGAGAGAATTTTAAAAGCTTCAAGAGAATTTCAACAATTTTGAGAGGGATTTGAAAAGTTTCAATGGGAATGGGAAGAATTGGGACAAAAATTGGAAAATTTTTAAGGGACTTTGAAAAAATTTCAACTGGAATTTTAGCAATTTCTTGATGTGAAATTGTAAACATGTGGACATGGATTTTGAAAATTCTAGAGAGAATTTTAAAAGCTTCAACAGAATTTCAACAATTTTGAGAGGGATTTGAAAAGTTTCAATGGGAATGGGAAGAATTGGGACAAAAATTGGAAAATTTTTAAGGGACTTTGAAAAAATTTCAACTGGAATTTTAGCCATTTTTTGACGTGAAATTGTAAACATGTGGACATGGATTTTGAAAATTCTAGAGAGAATTTTAAAAGCTTCAAGAGAATTTCAACAATTTTGAGAGGGATTTGAAAAGTTTCAATGGGAATGGGAAGAATTGGGACAAAAATTGGAAAATTTTTAAGGGACTTTGAAAAAATTTCAACTGGAATTTTAGCCATTTTTTGACGTGAAATTGTAAACATGTGGACATGGATTTTGAAAATTCTAGAGAGAATTTTAAAAGCTTCAAGAGAATTTCAACAATTTTGAGAGGGATTTGAAAAGTTTCAATGGGAATGGGAAGAATTGGGACAAAAATTGGAAAATTTTTAAGGGACTTTGAAAAAATTTCAACTGGAATTTTAGCCATTTTTTGACGTGAAATTGTAAACATGTGGACATGGATTTTGAAAATTCTAGAGAGAATTTTAAAAGCTTCAACAGAATTTCAACAATTTTGAGAGGAATTTGAAAAGTTTCAATGGGAATGGGAAGAATTGGGACAAAAATTGGAAAATTTTTAAGGGACTTCGAAAAAATTTCAACTGGAATTTTAGCCATTTTTTGACGTGAAATTGTAAACATGTGGCCATGGATTTTGAAAATTCTAGAGAGAATTTTAAAAGCTTCAAGAGAATTTCAACAATTTTGAGAGGGATTTGAAAAGTTTCAATGGGAATGGGAAGAATTGGGACAAAAATTGGAAAATTTTTAAGGGACTTTGAAAAAATTTCAACTGGAATTTTAGCCATTTTGTTACGTGAAATTGTGAACATGTTGAAGTGGATTTTTAAAATTCTAGAGAGAATTTTAAAAGCTTCAAGAGAATTTCAACAATTTTGAGAGGGATTTGAAAAGTTTCAATGGGAATGGGAAGAATTGGGACAAAAATTGGAAAATTTTTAAGGGACTTTGAAAAAATTTCAACTGGAATTTTAGCCATTTTTTGACGTGAAATTGTAAACATGTGGCCATGGATTTTGAAATTCTAGAGAGAATTTTAAAAGCTTCAAGAGAATTTCAACAATTTTGAGAGGGATTTGAAAAGTTTCAATGGGAATGGGAAGAATTGGGACAAAAATTGGAAAATTTTTAAGGGACTTTGAAAAAATTTCAACTGGAATTTTAGCCATTTTTTGACGTGAAATTGTAAACATGTGGCCATGGATTTTGAAAATTCTAGAGAGAATTTTAAAAGCTTCAAGAGAATTTCAACAATTTTGAGAGGGATTTGAAAAGTTTCAATGGGAATGGGAAGAATTGGGACAAAAATTGGAAAATTTTTAAGGGACTTTGAAAAAATTTCAACTGGAATTTTAGCCATTTTTTGACGTGAAATTGTAAACATGTGGCCATGGATTTTGAAAATTCTAGAGAGAATTTTAAAAGCTTCAAGAGAATTTCAACAATTTTGAGAGGGATTTGAAAAGTTTCAATGGGAATGGGAAGAATTGGGACAAAAATTGGAAAATTTTTAAGGGACTTTGAAAAAATTTCAACTGGAATTTTAGCCATTTTTTGACGTGAAATTGTAAACATGTGGACATGGATTTTGAAAATTCTAGAGAGAATTTTAAAAGCTTCAACAGAATTTCAACAATTTTGAGAGGGATTTGAAAAGTTTCAATGGGAATGGGAAGAATTGGGACAAAAATTGGAAAATTTTTAAGGGACTTTGAAAAAATTTCAACTGGAATTTTAGCCATTTTTTGACGTGAAATTGTAAACATATGGCCATGGATTTTGAAAATTCTAGAGACAATTTTAAAAGCTTCAACAGAATTTCAACAATTTTGAGAGGGATTTGAAAAGTTTCAATGGGAATGGGAAGAATTGGGACAAAAATTGGGAAATTTTTAAGGGACTTTGAAAAAATTTCAACTGGAATTTTAGCCATTTTTTGACGTGAAATTGTAAACATGTGGACACGGATTTTGAAAATTCTAGAGAGAATTTTAAAAGCTTCAAGAGAATTTCAACAATTTTGAGAGGGATTTGAAAAGTTTCAATGGGAATGGGAAGAATTGGGACAAAAATTGGAAAATTTTTAAGGGACTTTGAAAAAATTTCAACTGGAATTTTAGCAATTTCTTGATGTGAAATTGTAAACATGTGGACATGGATTTTGAAAATTCTAGAGAGAATTTTAAAAGCTTCAAGAGAATTTCAACAATTTTGAGAGGGATTTGAAAAGTTTCAATGGGAATGGGAAGAATTGGGACAAAAATTGGAAAATTTTTAAGGGACTTTGAAAAAATTTCAACTGGAATTTTAGCCATTTTTTGACGTGAAATTGTAAACATGTGGACATGGATTTTGAAAATTCTAGAGAGAATTTTAAAAGCTTCAAGAGAATTTCAACAATTTTGAGAGGGATTTGAAAAGTTTCAATGGGGATGGGAAGAATTGGGACAAAAATTGGAAAATTTTTAAGGGACTTTGAAAAAATTTCAACTGGAATTTTAGCCATTTTTTGACGTGAAATTGTAAACATGTGGACATGGATTTTGAAAATTCTAGAGAGAATTTTAAAAGCTTCAAGAGAATTTCAACAATTTTGAGAGGGATTTGAAAAGTTTCAATGGGAATGGGAAGAATTGGGACAAAAATTGGAAAATTTTTAAGGGACTTTGAAAAAATTTCAACTGGAATTTTAGCCATTTTTTGATGTGAAATTGTAAACATGTGGACATGGATTTTGAAAATTCTAGAGAGAATTTTAAAAGCTTCAACAGAATTTCAACAATTTTGAGAGGAATTTGAAAAGTTTCAATGGGAATGGGAAGAATTGGGACAAAAATTGGAAAATTTTTAAGGGACTTCGAAAAAATTTCAACTGGAATTTTAGCCATTTTTTGACGTGAAATTGTAAACATGTGGCCATGGATTTTGAAAATTCTAGAGAGAATTTTAAAAGCTTCAAGAGAATTTCAACAATTTTGAGAGGGATTTGAAAAGTTTCAATGGGAATGGGAAGAATTGGGACAAAAATTGGAAAATTTTTAAGGGACTTTGAAAAAATTTCAACTGGAATTTTAGCCATTTTGTTACGTGAAATTGTGAACATGTTGAAGTGGATTTTTAAAATTCTAGAGAGAATTTTAAAAGCTTCAAGAGAATTTCAACAATTTTGAGAGGGATTTGAAAAGTTTCAATGGGAATGGGAAGAATTGGGACAAAAATTGGAAAATTTTTAAGGGACTTTGAAAAAATTTCAACTGGAATTTTAGCCATTTTTTGACGTGAAATTGTAAACATGTGGCCATGGATTTTGAAATTCTAGAGAGAATTTTAAAAGCTTCAAGAGAATTTCAACAATTTTGAGAGGGATTTGAAAAGTTTCAATGGGAATGGGAAGAATTGGGACAAAAATTGGAAAATTTTTAAGGGACTTTGAAAAAATTTCAACTGGAATTTTAGCCATTTTTTGACGTGAAATTGTAAACATGTGGACATGGATTTTGAAAATTCTAGAGAGAATTTTAAAAGCTTCAAGAGAATTTCAACAATTTTGAGAGGGATTTGAAAAGTTTCAATGGGAATGGGAAGAATTGGGACAAAAATTGGAAAATTTTTAAGGGACTTTGAAAAAATTTCAACTGGAATTTTAGCCATTTTTTTTACGTGAAATTGTAAACATGTGGACATGGATTTTGAAAATTCTAGAGAGAATTTTAAAAGCTTCAAGAGAATTTCAACAATTTTGAGAGGGATTTGAAAAGTTTCAATGGGAATGGGAAGAATTGGGACAAAAATTGGAAAATTTTTAAGGGACTTTGAAAAAATTTCAACTGAAATTTAAAATTTCAGTTGAAATTGTAAACATGTGGACATGGATTTTGAAAATTCTAGAGAGAATTTTAAAAGCTTCAAGAGAATTTCAACAATTTTGAGAGGGATTTGAAAAGTTTCAATGGGAATGGGAAGAATTGGGACAAAAATTGGAAAATTTTTAAGGGACTTTGAAAAAATTTCAACTGGAATTTTAGCCATTTTTTGACGTGAAATTGTAAACATGTGCCCATGGATTTTGAAAATTCTAGAGAGAATTTTAAAAGCTTCAAGAGAATTACAACAATTTTGAGAGGGATTTGAAAAGTTTCCATGGGAATGGGAAGAATTGGGACAAAAATTGGAAAATTTTTAAGGGACTTTGAAAAAATTTCAACTGGAATTTTAGCCATTTTTTGACGTGAAATTGTAAACATGTGGCCATGGATTTTGAAAATTCTAGAGAGAATTTTAAAAGCTTCAAGAGAATTTCAACAATTTTGAGAGGGATTTGAAAAGTTTCAATGGGAATGGGAAGAATTGGGACAAAAATTGGAAAATTTTTAAGGGACTTTGAAAAAATTTCAACTGGAATTTTAGCCATTTTTTGACGTGAAATTGTAAACATGTGGACATGGATTTTGAAAATTCTAGAGAGAATTTTAAAAACTTCAACAGAATTTCAACAATTTTGAGAGGGATTTGAAAAGTTTCAATGGGAATGGGAAGAATTGGGACAAAAATTGGAAAATTTTTAAGGGACTTTGAAAAAATTTCAACTGAAATTTTAGCCATTTTTTTTTGACGTGAAATTGTAAACATGTGGCCATGGATTTTGAAAATTCTCGAGAGAATTTTAAAAGCTTCAAGAGAATTTCAACAATTTTGAGAGGGATTTGAAAAGTTTCAATGGGAATGGGAAGAATTGGGACAAAAATTGGAAAATTTTTAAGGGACTTTGAAAAAATTTCAACTGGAATTTTAGCCATTTTTTGACGTGAAATTGTAAACATGTGGACATGGATTTTGAAAATTCTAGAGAGAATTTTAAAAGCTTCAAGAGAATTTCAACAATTTTGAGAGGGATTTGAAAAGTTTCAATGGGAATGGGAAGAATTGGGACAAAAATTGGAAAATTTTTAAGGGACTTTGAAAAAATTTCAACTGGAATTTTAGCCATTTTTTGACGTGAAATTGTAAACATGTGGCCATGGATTTTGAAAATTCTAGAGAGAATTTTAAAAGCTTCAAGAGAATTTCAACAATTTTGAGAGGGATTTGAAAAGTTTCAATGGGAATGGGAAGAATTGGGACAAAAATTGGAAAATTTTTAAGGGACTTTGAAAAAATTTCAACTAAAATTTTAGCATTTTTTTTTACGTGAAATTGTAAACATGTGGACATGGATTTTGAAAATTCTAGAGAGAATTTTAAAAGCTTCAAGAGAATTTCAACAATTTTGAGAGGGATTTGAAAAGTTTCAATGGGAATGGGAAGAATTGGGACAAAAATTGGAAAATTTTTAAGGGACTTTGAAAAAATTTCAACTGGAATTTTAGCCATTTTTTGACGTGAAATTGTAAACATGTGGACATGGATTTTGAAAATTCTAGAGAGAATTTTAAAAGCTTCAAGAGAATTTCAACAATTTTGAGAGGGATTTGAAAAGTTTCAATGGGAATGGGAAGAATTGGGACAAAAATTGGAAAATTTTTAAGGGACTTTGAAAAAATTTCAACTGGAATTTTAGGAATTTTTTGACGTGAAATGGTAAACATGTGGACATGGATTTTGAAAATTCTAGAGAGAATTTTAAAAGCTTCAAGAGAATTTTAACAATTTTGAGAGGGATTTGAAAAGTTTCAATGGGAATGGGAAGAATTGGGACAAAAATTGGAAAATTTTTAAGGGACTTTGAAAAAATTTCAACTGGAATTTTAGCCATTTTTTGACGTGAAATTGTAAACATGTGGACATGGATTTTGAAAATTCTAGAGAGAATTTTAAAAGCTTCAAGAGAATTTCAACAATTTTGAGAGGGATTTGAAAAGTTTCAATGGGAATGGGAAGAATTGGGACAAAAATTGGAAAATTTTTAAGGGACTTTGAAAAAATTTCAACTGGAATTTTAGCCATTTTTTGACGTGAAATTGTAAACATGTGGCCATGGATTTTGAAAATTCTAGAGACAATTTTAAAAGCTTCAAGAGAATTTCAACAATTTTGAGAGGGATTTGAAAAGTTTCAATGGGAATGGGAAGAATTGGGACAAAAATTGGAAAATTTTTAAGGGACTTTGAAAAAATTTCAACTGGAATTTTAGCCATTTTTTGACGTGAAATTGTAAACATGTGGACATGGATTTTGAAAATTCTAGAGAGAATTTTAAAAGCTTCAAGAGAATTTCAACAATTTGGAGAGGGATTTGAAAAGTTTCAATGGGAATGGGAAGAATTGGGACAAAAATTGGAAAATTTTTAAGGGACTTTGAAAAAATTTCAACTGGAATTTTAGCCATTTTTTGACGTGAAATTGTAAACATGTGGACATGGATTTTGAAAATTCTAGAGAGAATTTTAAAAGCTTCAAGAGAATTTCAACAATTTTGAGAGGGATTTGAAAAGTTTCAATGGGAATGGGAAGAATTGGGACAAAAATTGGAAAATTTTTAAGGGACTTTGAAAAAATTTCAACTGGAATTTTAGCCATTTTTTGACGTGAAATTGTAAACATGTGGACATGGATTTTGAAAATTCTAGAGAGAATTTTAAAAGCTTCAACAGAATTTCAACAATTTTGAGAGGGATTTGAAAAGTTTCAATGGGAATGGGAAGAATTGGGACAAAAATTGGAAAATTTTTAAGGGACTTTGAAAAAATTTCAACTGGAATTTTAGCCATTTTTTGACGTGAAATTGTAAACATATGGCCATGGATTTTGAAAATTCTAGAGACAATTTTAAAAGCTTCAACAGAATTTCAACAATTTTGAGAGGGATTTGAAAAGTTTCAATGGGAATGGGAAGAATTGGGACAAAAACTGGGAAATTTTTAAGGGACTTTGAAAAAATTTCAACTGGAATTTTAGCCATTTTTTGACGTGAAATTGTAAACATGTGGACACGGATTTTGAAAATTCTAGAGAGAATTTTAAAAGCTTCAAGAGAATTTCAACAATTTTGAGAGGGATTTGAAAAGTTTCAATGGGAATGGGAAGAATTGGGACAAAAATTGGAAAATTTTTAAGGGACTTTGAAAAAATTTCAACTGGAATTTTAGCAATTTCTTGATGTGAAATTGTAAACATGTGGACATGGATTTTGAAAATTCTAGAGAGAATTTTAAAAGCTTCAACAGAATTTCAACAATTTTGAGAGGGATTTGAAAAGTTTCAATGGGAATGGGAAGAATTGGGACAAAAATTGGAAAATTTTTAAGGGACTTTGAAAAAATTTCAACTGGAATTTTAGCCATTTTTTGACGTGAAATTGTAAACATGTGGCCATGGATTTTGAAAATTCTAGAGAGAATTTTAAAAGCTTCAAGAGAATTTCAACAATTTTGAGAGGGATTTGAAAAGTTTCAATGGGAATGGGAAGAATTGGGACAAAAATTGGAAAATTTTTAAGGGACTTTGAAAAAATTTCAACTGGAATTTTAGCCATTTTTTGACGTGAAATTGTAAACATGTGGACATGGATTTTGAAAATTCTAGAGAGAATTTTAAAAGCTTCAACAGAATTTCAACAATTTTGAGAGGAATTTGAAAAGTTTCAATGGGAATGGGAAGAATTGGGACAAAAATTGGAAAATTTTTAAGGGACTTCGAAAAAAATTTCAACTGGAATTTTAGCCATTTTTTGACGTGAAATTGTAAACATGTGGCCATGGATTTTGAAAATTCTAGAGAGAATTTTAAAAGCTTCAAGAGAATTTCAACAATTTTGAGAGGGATTTGAAAAGTTTCAATGGGAATGGGAAGAATTGGGACAAAAATTGGAAAATTTTTAAGGGACTTTGAAAAAATTTCAACTGGAATTTTAGCCATTTTGTTACGTGAAATTGTGAACATGTTGAAGTGGATTTTTAAAATTCTAGAGAGAATTTTAAAAGCTTCAAGAGAATTTCAACAATTTTGAGAGGGATTTGAAAAGTTTCAATGGGAATGGGAAGAATTGGGACAAAAATTGGAAAATTTTTAAGGGACTTTGAAAAAATTTCAACTGGAATTTTAGCAATTTTTTGACGTGAAATTGTAAACATGTGGCCATGGATTTTGAAATTCTAGAGAGAATTTTAAAAGCTTCAAGAGAATTTCAACAATTTTGAGAGGGATTTGAAAAGTTTCAATGGGAATGGGAAGAATTGGGACAAAAATTGGAAAATTTTTAAGGGACTTTGAAAAAATTTCAACTGGAATTTTAGCCATTTTTTTTACGTGAAATTGTAAACATGTGGACATGGATTTTGAAAATTCTAGAGAGAATTTTAAAAGCTTCAACAGAATTTCAACAATTTTGAGAGGGATTTGAAAAGTTTCAATGGGAATGGGAAGAATTGGGACAAAAATTGGAAAATTTTTAAGGGACTTTGAAAAAATTTCAACTGGAATTTTAGCCATTTTTTGACGTGAAATTGTAAATATGTGGCCATGGATTTTGAAAATTCTAGAGAGAATTTTAAAAGCTTCAAGAGAATTTCAACAATTTTGAGAGGGATTTGAAAAGTTTCAATGGGAATGGGAAGAATTGGGACAAAAATTGGAAAATTTTTAAGGGACTTTGAAAAAATTTCAACTGGAATTTTAGCCATTTTTTGACGTGAAATTGTAAACATGTGGCCATGGATTTTGAAAATTCTAGAGAGAATTTTAAAAGCTTCAAGAGAATTTCAACAATTTTGAGAGGGATTTGAAAAGTTTCAATGGGAATGGGAAGAATTGGGACAAAAATTGGAAAATTTTTAAGGGACTTTGAAAAAATTTCAACTGGAATTTTAGCAATTTTTTGACGTGAAATTGTAAACATGTGGACATGGATTTTGAAAATTCTAGAGAGAATTTTAAAAGCTTCAAGAGAATTTCAACAATTTTGAGAGGGATTTGAAAAGTTTCAATGGGAATGGGAAGAATTGGGACAAAATTGGAAAATTTTTAAGGGACTTTGAAAAAATTTCAACTGGAATTTTAGCCATTTTTTGACGTGAAATTGTAAACATGTGGCCATGGATTTTGAAAATTCTAGAGAGAATTTTAAAAGCTTCAAGAGAATTTCAACAATTTTGAGAGGGATTTGAAAAGTTTCAATGGGAATGGGAAGAATTGGGACAAAAATTGGAAAATTTTTAAGGGACTTTGAAAAAATTTCAACTGGAATTTTAGCCATTTTTTGACGTGAAATTGTAAACATGTGGACACGGATTTTGAAAATTCTAGAGAGAATTTTAAAAGCTTCAAGAGAATTTCAACAATTTTGAGAGGGATTTGAAAAGTTTCAATGGGAATGGGAAGAATTGGGACAAAAATTGGAAAATTTTTAAGGGACTTTGAAAAAATTTCAACTGGAATTTTAGCCATTTTTTGATGTGAAATTGTAAACATGTGGACATGGATTTTGAAAATTCTAGAGAGAATTTTAAAAGCTTCAAGAGAATTTCAACAATTTTGAGAGGGATTTGAAAAGTTTTAATGGGAATGGGAATAATTGGGACAAAAATTGGAAAATTTTTAAGGGACTTTGAAAAAATTTCAACTGGAATTTTAGCCATTTTTTGACGTGAAATTGTAAAGATGTGGCCATGGATTTTGAAAATTCTAGAGAGAATTTTAAAAGCTTCAACAGAATTTCAACAATTTTGAGAGGGATTTGAAAAGTTTCAATGGGAATGGGAAGAATTGGGACAAAAATTGGAAAATTTTTAAGGGACTTTGAAAAAATTTCAACTGGAATTTTAGCCATTTTTTGACGTGAAATTGTAAACATGTGGCCATGGATTTTGAAAATTCTAGAGAGAATTTTAAAAGCTTCAAGAGAATTTCAACAATTTTGAGAGGGATTTGAAAAGTTTCAATGGGAATGGGAAGAATTGGGACAAAAATTGGAAAATTTTTAAGGGACTTTGAAAAAATTTCAAATGGAATTTTAGCCATTTTTTGACGTGAAATTGTAAACATGTGGCCATGGATTTTGAAAATTCTAGAGAGAATTTTAAAAGCTTCAAGAGAATTTCAACAATTTTGAGAGGGATTTGAAAAGTTTCAATGGGAATGGGAAGAATTGGGACAAAAATTGGAAAATTTTTAAGGGACTTTGAAAACATTTCAACTGGAATTTTAGCCATTTTTTGACGTGAAATAGTAAACATGTGGCCATGGATTTTGAAAATTCTAGAGAGAATTTAAAAGCTTCAAGAGAATTTCAACAATTTTGAGAGGGATTTGAAAAGTTTCAATGGGAATGGGAAGAATTGGGACAAAAATTGGAAATTTTTAAGGGACTTTGAAAAAATTTCAACTGGAATTTTAGCCATTTTTTGACGTGAAATTATAAACATGTGGACATGGATTTTGAAAATTCTAGAGACAATTTTAAAAGCTTCAACAGAATTTCAACAATTTTGAGAGGGATTTGAAAAGTTTCAATGGGAATGGGAAGAATTGGGACAAAAATTGGAAAATTTTTAAGGGACTTTGAAAAAATTTCAACTGGAATTTTAGCCATTTTTTGACGTGAAATTGTAAACATGTGGACACGGATTTTGAAAATTCTAGAGAGAATTTTAAAAGCTTCAAGAGAATTTCAACAATTTTGAGAGGGATTTGAAAAGTTTCAATGGGAATGGGAAGAATTGGGACAAAAATTGGAAAATTTTTAAGGGACTTTGAAAAAATTTCAACTGGAATTTTAGCATTTTCTTTACGTGAAATTGTAAACATGTGGACATGGATTTTGAAAATTCTAGAGAGAATTTTAAAAGCTTCAACAGAATTTCAACAATTTTGAGAGGGATTTGAAAAGTTTCAATGGGAATGGGAAGAATTGGGACAAAAATTGGAAAATTTTTAAGGGACTTTGAAAAAATTTCAACTGGAATTTTAGCCATTTTTTTGACGTGAAATTGTAAACATGTGGCCATGGATTTTGAAAATTCTAGAGAGAATTTTAAAAGCTTCAAGAGAATTTCAACAATTTTGAGAGGGATTTGAAAAGTTTCAATGGGAATGGGAAGAATTGGGACAAAAATTGGAAAATTTTTAAGGGACTTTGAAAAAATTTCAACTGGAATTTTAGCCATTTTTTGACGTGAAATTGTAAACATGTGCCCATGGATTTTGAAAATTCTCGAGAGAATTTTAAAAGCTTCAAGAGAATTTCAACAATTTTGAGAGGGATTTGAAAAGTTTCAATGGGAATGGGAAGAATTGGGACAAAAATTGGAAAATTTTTAAGGGACTTTGAAAAAATTTCAACTGGAATTTTAGCCATTTTTTGACGTGAAATTGTAAACATGTGGCCATGGATTTTGAAAATTCTAGAGAGAATTTTAAAAGCTTCAAGAGAATTTCAACAATTTTGAGAGGGATTTGAAAAGTTTCAATGGGAATGGGAAGAATTGGGACAAAAATTGGAAAATTTTTAAGGGACTTTGAAAAAATTTCAACTGGAATTTTAGCCATTTTTTGACGTGAAATTGTAAACATGTGGACATGGATTTTGAAAATTCTAGAGAGAATTTTAAAAGCTTCAACAGAATTTCAACAATTTTGAGAGGGATTTGAAAAGTTTCAATGGGAATGGGAAGAATTGGGACAAAAATTGGAAAATTTTTAAGGGACTTTGAAAAAATTTCAACTGGAATTTTAGCCATTTTTTGACGTGAAATTGTAAACATATGGCCATGGATTTTGAAAATTCTAGAGACAATTTTAAAAGCTTCAACAGAATTTCAACAATTTTGAGAGGGATTTGAAAAGTTTCAATGGGAATGGGAAGAATTGGGACAAAAACTGGGAAATTTTTAAGGGACTTTGAAAAAATTTCAACTGGAATTTTAGCCATTTTTTGACGTGAAATTGTAAACATGTGGACACGGATTTTGAAAATTCTAGAGAGAATTTTAAAAGCTTCAAGAGAATTTCAACAATTTTGAGAGGGATTTGAAAAGTTTCAATGGGAATGGGAAGAATTGGGACAAAAATTGGAAAATTTTTAAGGGACTTTGAAAAAATTTCAACTGGAATTTTAGCAATTTCTTGATGTGAAATTGTAAACATGTGGACATGGATTTTGAAAATTCTAGAGAGAATTTTAAAAGCTTCAACAGAATTTCAACAATTTTGAGAGGGATTTGAAAAGTTTCAATGGGAATGGGAAGAATTGGGACAAAAATTGGAAAATTTTTAAGGGACTTTGAAAAAATTTCAACTGGAATTTTAGCCATTTTTTGACGTGAAATTGTAAACATGTGGCCATGGATTTTGAAAATTCTAGAGAGAATTTTAAAAGCTTCAAGAGAATTTCAACAATTTTGAGAGGGATTTGAAAAGTTTCAATGGGAATGGGAAGAATTGGGACAAAAATTGGAAAATTTTTAAGGGACTTTGAAAAAATTTCAACTGGAATTTTAGCCATTTTTTGACGTGAAATAGTAAACATGTGGCCATGGATTTTGAAAATTCTAGAGAGAATTTTAAAAGCTTCAAGAGAATTTCAACAATTTTGAGAGGGATTTGAAAAGTTTCAATGGGAATGGGAAGAATTGGGACAAAAATTGGAAAATTTTTAAGGGACTTTGAAAAAATTTCAACTGGAATTTTAGCCATTTTTTGACGTGAAATTATAAACATGTGGACATGGATTTTGAAAATTCTAGAGAGAATTTTAAAAGCTTCAAGAGAATTTCAACAATTTTGAGAGGGATTTGAAAAGTTTCAATGGGAATGGGAAGAATTGGGACAAAAATTGGAAAATTTTTAAGGGACTTTGAAAAAATTTCAACTGGAATTTAGCATTTTTTTTGACGTGAAATTGTAAACATGTGGCCATGGATTTTGAAAATTCTAGAGAGAATTTTAAAAGCTTCAAGAGAATTTCAACAATTTTGAGAGGGATTTGAAAAGTTTCAATGGGAATGGGAAGAATTGGGACAAAAATTGGAAAATTTTTAAGGGACTTTGAAAAAATTTCAACTGGAATTTTAGCCATTTTTTGACGTGAAATTGTAAAGATGTGGCCATGGATTTTGAAAATTCTAGAGAGAATTTTAAAAGCTTCAAGAGAATTTCAACAATTTTGAGAGGGATTTGAAAAGTTTCAATGGGAATGGGAAGAATTGGGACAAAAATTGGAAAATTTTTAAGGGACTTTGAAAAAATTTCAACTGGAATTTTAGCCATTTTTTGATGTGAAATTGTAAACATGTGGACATGGATTTTGAAAATTCTAGAGAGAATTTTAAAAGCTTCAAGAGAATTTCAACAATTTTGAGAGGGATTTGAAAAGTTTTAATGGGAATGGGAATAATTGGGACAAAAATTGGAAAATTTTTAAGGGACTTTGAAAAAATTTCAACTGGAATTTTAGCCATTTTTTGACGTGAAATTGTAAACATGTGGCCATGGATTTTGAAAATTCTAGAGAGAATTTTAAAAGCTTCAAGAGAATTTCAACAATTTTGAGAGGGATTTGAAAAGTTTCAATGGGAATGGGAAGAATTGGGACAAAAATTGGAAAATTTTTAAGGGACTTTGAAAAAATTTCAACTGGAATTTTAGCCATTTTTTGACGTGAAATTGTAAACATATGGCCATGGATTTTGAAAATTCTAGAGACAATTTTAAAAGCTTCAACAGAATTTCAACAATTTTGAGAGGGATTTGAAAAGTTTCAATGGGAATGGGAAGAATTGGGACAAAAACTGGGAAATTTTTAAGGGACTTTGAAAAAATTTCAACTGGAATTTTAGCCATTTTTTGACGTGAAATTGTAAACATGTGGCCATGGATTTTGAAATTCTAGAGAGAATTTTAAAAGCTTCAAGAGAATTTCAACAATTTTGAGAGGGATTTGAAAAGTTTCAATGGGAATGGGAAGAATTGGGACAAAAATTGGAAAATTTTTAAGGGACTTTGAAAAAATTTCAACTGGAATTTTAGCCATTTTTTGACGTGAAATTGTAAACATGTGGACACGGATTTTGAAAATTCTAGAGAGAATTTTAAAAGCTTCAAGAGAATTTCAACAATTTGAGAGGGATTTGAAAAGTTTCAATGGGAATGGGAAGAATTGGGACAAAAATTGGAAAATTTTTAAGGGACTTTGAAAAAATTTCAACTGGAATTTTAGCCATTTTTTGATGTGAAATTGTAAACATGTGGACATGGATTTTGAAAATTCTAGAGAGAATTTTAAAAGCTTCAAGAGAATTTCAACAATTTTGAGAGGGATTTGAAAAGTTTTAATGGGAATGGGAATAATTGGGACAAAAATTGGAAAATTTTTAAGGGACTTTGAAAAAATTTCAACTGGAATTTTAGCCATTTTTTGACGTGAAATTGTAAAGATGTGGCCATGGATTTTGAAAATTCTAGAGAGAATTTTAAAAGCTTCAACAGAATTTCAACAATTTTGAGAGGGATTTGAAAAGTTTCAATGGGAATGGGAAGAATTGGGACAAAAATTGGAAAATTTTTAAGGGACTTTGAAAAAATTTCAACTGGAATTTTAGCCATTTTTTGACGTGAAATTGTAAACATGTGGCCATGGATTTTGAAAATTCTAGAGAGAATTTTAAAAGCTTCAAGAGAATTTCAACAATTTTGAGAGGGATTTGAAAAGTTTCAATGGGAATGGGAAGAATTGGG
>NW_028115535.1:0-16351 GCF_964273445.1 Streptopelia decaocto | reverse complement strand
TAGAGAGAATTTTAAAAGCTTCAACAGAATTTCAACAATTTTGAGAGGGATTTGAAAAGTTTCAATGGGAATGGGAAGAATTGGGACAAAAATTGGAAAATTTTTAAGGGACTTTGAAAAAATTTCAACTGGAATTTTAGCCATTTTTTGACGTGAAATTGTAAACATGTGGACATGGATTTTGAAAATTCTAGAGAGAATTTTAAAAGCTTCAAGAGAATTTCAACAATTTTGAGAGGGATTTGAAAAGTTTCAATGGGAATGGGAAGAATTGGGACAAAAATTGGAAAATTTTTAAGGGACTTTGAAAAAATTTCAACTGGAATTTTAGCCATTTTTTGACGTGAAATTGTAAACATGTGGACATGGATTTTGAAAATTCTAGAGAGAATTTTAAAAGCTTCAACAGAATTTCAACAATTTTGAGAGGGATTTGAAAAGTTTCAATGGGAATGGGAAGAATTGGGACAAAAATTGGAAAATTTTTAAGGGACTTTGAAAAAATTTCAACTGGAATTTTAGCCATTTTTTGACGTGAAATTGTAAACATGTGGACATGGATTTTGAAAATTCTAGAGAGAATTTTAAAAGCTTCAAGAGAATTTCAACAATTTTGAGAGGGATTTGAAAAGTTTCAATGGGAATGGGAAGAATTGGGACAAAAATTGGAAAATTTTTAAGGGACTTTGAAAAAATTTCAACTGGAATTTTAGCCATTTTTTGACGTGAAATTGTAAACATGTGGACATGGATTTTGAAAATTCTAGAGAGAATTTTAAAAGCTTCAACAGAATTTCAACAATTTTGAGAGGGATTTGAAAAGTTTCAATGGGAATGGGAAGAATTGGGACAAAAATTGGAAAATTTTTAAGGGACTTTGAAAAAATTTCAACTGGAATTTTAGCCATTTTTTGACGTGAAATTGTAAACATGTGGCCATGGATTTTGAAAATTCTAGAGAGAATTTTAAAAGCTTCAACAGAATTTCAACAATTTTGAGAGGGATTTGAAAAGTTTCAATGGGAATGGGAAGAATTGGGACAAAAATTGGAAAATTTTTAAGGGACTTTGAAAAAATTTCAACTGGAATTTTAGCCATTTTTTTAACGTGAAATTGTAAACATGTGGACCATGGATTTTGAAAATTCTAGAGAGAATTTTAAAAGCTTCAAGAGAATTTCAACAATTTTGAGAGGGATTTGAAAAGTTTCAATGGGAATGGGAAGAATTGGGACAAAAATTGGAAAATTTTTAAGGAACTTTGAAAAAATTTCAACTGGAATTTTAGCCATTTTTTGACGTGAAATTGTAAACATGTGGCCATGGATTTTGAAAATTCTAGAGAGAATTTTAAAAGCTTCAACAGAATTTCAACAATTTTGAGAGGGATTTGAAAAGTTTCAATGGGAATGGGAAGAATTGGGACAAAAATTGGAAAATTTTTAAGGGACTTTGAAAAAATTTCAACTGGAATTTTAGCCATTTTTTGACGTGAAATTGTAAACATGTGGACATGGATTTTGAAAATTCTAGAGAGAATTTTAAAAGCTTCAAGAGAATTTCAACAATTTTGAGAGGGATTTGAAAAGTTTCAATGGGAATAGGAAGAATTGGGACAAAAATTGGAAAATTTTTAAGGGACTTTGAAAAAATTTCAACTGGAATTTTAGCCATTTTTTGACGTGAAATTGTAAACATGTGGACATGGATTTTGAAAATTCTAGAGAGAATTTTAAAAGCTTCAACAGAATTTCAACAATTTTGAGAGGGATTTGAAAAGTTTCAATGGGAATGGGAAGACTTGGGACAAAAATTGGAAAATTTTTAAGGGACTTTGAAAAAATTTCAACTGGAATTTTAGCCATTTTTTGACGTGAAATTGTAAACATGTGGACATGGATTTTGAAAATTCTAGAGAGAATTTTAAAAGCTTCAAGAGAATTTCAACAATTTTGAGAGGGATTTGAAAAGTTTCAATGGGAATGGGAAGAATTGGGACAAAAATTGGAAAATTTTTAAGGGACTTTGAAAAAATTTCAACTGGAATTTTAGCCATTTTTTGACGTGAAATTGTAAACATGTGGACATGGATTTTGAAAATTCTAGAGAGAATTTTAAAAGCTTCAAGAGAATTTCAACAATTTTGAGAGGGATTTGAAAAGTTTCAATGGGAATGGGAAGAACTGGGACAAAAATTGGAAAATTTTTAAGGGACTTTGAAAAAATTTCAACTGGAATTTTAGCCATTTTTTGATGTGAAATTGTAAACATGTGGCCATGGATTTTGAAAATTCTAGGAGAGAATTTTAAAAGCTTCAAGAGAATTTCAACAATTTTGAGAGGGATTTGAAAAGTTTCAATGGGAATGGGAAGAATTGGGACAAAAATTGGAAAATTTTTAAGGGACTTTGAAAAAATTTCAACTGGAATTTTAGCATTTTTTTAACGTGAAATTGTAAACATGTGGACATGGATTTTGAAAATTCTAGAGAGAATTTTAAAAGCTTCAACAGAATTTCAACAATTTTGAGAGGGATTTGAAAAGTTTCAATGGGAATGGGAAGAATTGGGACAAAAATGGGAAAATTTTTAAGGGACTTTGAAAAAATTTCAACTGGAATTTTAGCCATTTTTTGACGTGAAATTGTAAACATGTGGCCATGGATTTTGAAAATTCTAGAGAGAATTTTAAAAGCTTCAAGAGAATTTCAACAATTTTGAGAGGGATTTGAAAAGTTTCAATGGGAATGGGAAGAATTGGGACAAAAATTGGAAAATTTTTAAGGGACTTTGAAAAAATTTCAACTGGAATTTTAGCCATTTTTTGACGTGAAATTGTAAGCATGTGGCCATGGATTTTGAAAATTCTAGAGAGAATTTTAAAAGCTTCAACAGAATTTCAACAATTTTGAGAGGGATTTGAAAAGTTTCAATGGGAATGGGAAGAATTGGGACAAAAATTGGAAAATTTTTAAGGGACTTTGAAAAAATTTCAACTGGAATTTTAGCATTTTTTTAACGTGAAATTGTAAACATGTGGACATGGATTTTGAAAATTCTAGAGAGAATTTTAAAAGCTTCAAGAGAATTTCAACAATTTTGAGAGGGATTTGAAAAGTTTCAATGGGAATGGGAAGAATTGGGACAAAAATTGAAAAATTTTTAAGGAACTTTGAAAAAATTTCAACTGGAATTTTAGCAATTTTTTGACGTGAAATTGTAAACATGTGGCCATGGATTTTGAAAATTCTAGAGAGAATTTTAAAAGCTTCAACAGAATTTCAACAATTTTGAGAGGGATTTGAAAAGTTTCAATGGGAATGGGAAGAATTGGGACAAAAATTGGAAAATTTTTAAGGGACTTTGAAAAAATTTCAACTGGAATTTTAGCCATTTTTTGATGTGAAATTGTAAACATGTGGACATGGATTTTGAAAATTCTAGAGAGAATTTTAAAAGCTTCAAGAGAATTTCAACAATTTTGAGAGGGATTTGAAAAGTTTCAATGGGAATAGGAAGAATTGGGACAAAAATTGGAAAATTTTTAAGGGACTTTGAAAAAATTTCAACTGGAATTTTAGCCATTTTTTGACGTGAAATTGTAAACATGTGGACATGGATTTTGAAAATCCTAGAGAGAATTTTAAAAGCTTCAACAGAATTTCCACAATTTTGAGAGGGATTTGAAAAGTTTCAATGGGAATGGGAAGAATTGGGACAAAAATTGGAAAATTTTTAAGGGACTTTGAAAAAATTTCAACTGGAATTTTAGCCATTTTTTGACGTGAAATTGTAAACATGTGGACATGGATTTTGAAAATTCTAGAGAGAATTTTAAAAGCTTCAAGAGAATTTCAACAATTTTGAGAGGGATTTGAAAAGTTTCAATGGGAATGGGAAGAATTGGGACAAAAATTGGAAAATTTTTAAGGGACTGTGAAAAAATTTCAACTGGAATTTTAGCCATTTTTTGACGTGAAATTGTAAACATGTGGACATGGATTTTGAAAATTCTAGAGAGAATTTTAAAAGCTTCAACAGAATTTCCACAATTTTGAGAGGGATTTGAAAAATTTCAATGGGAATGGGAAGAATTGGGACAAAAATTGGAAAATTTTTAATGGACTTTGAAAAAATTTCAACTGGAATTTTAGCCATTTTTTGACGTGAAATTGTAAACATGTGGCCATGGATTTTGAAAATTCTAGAGAGAATTTTAAAAGCTTCAACAGAATTTCAACAATTTTGAGAGGGATTTGAAAAGTTTCAATGGGAATGGGAAGAATTGGGACAAAAATTGGAAAATTTTTAAGGGACTTTGAAAAAATTTCAACTGGAATTTTAGCATTTTTTTAACGTGAAATTGTAAACATGTGACCATGGATTTTGAAAATTCTAGAGAGAATTTTAAAAGCTTCAAGAGAATTTCAACAATTTTGAGAGGGATTTGAAAAGTTTCAATGGGAATGGGAAGAATTGGGACAAAAATTGGAAAATTTTTAAGGAACTTTGAAAAAATTTCAACTGGAATTTTAGCCATTT
Organism: Streptopelia decaocto; assembly: GCF_964273445.1. Lineage (NCBI taxonomy): Eukaryota > Metazoa > Chordata > Aves > Columbiformes > Columbidae > Streptopelia > Streptopelia decaocto. The sequence continues at coordinate 11,809 of NW_028115535.1, read as the reverse complement.
TTTGACGTGAAATTGTAAACATGTGGCCATGGATTTTGAAAATTCTAGAGAGAATTTTAAAAGCTTCAACAGAATTTCAACAATTTTGAGAGGGATTTGAAAAGTTTCAATGGGAATGGGAAGAATTGGGACAAAAATTGGAAAATTTTTAAGGGACTTTGAAAAAATTTCAACTGGAATTTTAGCCATTTTTTGACGTGAAATTGTAAACATGTGGACATGGATTTTGAAAATTCTAGAGAGAATTTTAAAAGCTTCAAGAGAATTTCCACAATTTTGAGAGGGATTTGAAAAGTTTCAATGGGAATAGGAAGAATTGGGACAAAAATTGGAAAATTTTTAAGGGACTTTGAAAAAATTTCAACTTGAATTTTAGCCATTTTTTGACGTGAAATTGTAAACATGTGGACATGGATTTTGAAAATTCTAGAGAGAATTTTAAAAGCTTCAACAGAATTTCAACAATTTTGAGAGGGATTTGAAAAGTTTCAATGGGAATGGGAAGACTTGGGACAAAAATGGGAAAATTTTTAAGGGACTTTGAAAAAATTTCAACTGGAATTTTAGCCATTTTTTGACGTGAAATTGTAAACATGTGGACATGGATTTTGAAAATTCTAGAGAGAATTTTAAAAGCTTCAAGAGAATTTCAACAATTTTGAGAGGGATTTGAAAAGTTTCAATGGGAATGGGAAGAATTGGGACAAAAATTGGAAAATTTTTAAGGGACTTTGAAAAAATTTCAACTGGAATTTTAGCCATTTTTTGACGTGAAATTGTAAACATGTGGACATGGATTTTGAAAATTCTAGAGAGAATTTTAAAAGCTTCAAGAGAATTTCAACAATTTTGAGAGGGATTTGAAAAGTTTCAATGGGAATGGGAAGAACTGGGACAAAAATTGGAAAATTTTTAAGGGACTTTGAAAAAATTTCAACTGGAATTTTAGCATTTTTTTAACGTGAAATTGTAAACATGTGGACATGGATTTTGAAAATTCTAGAGAGAATTTTAAAAGCTTCAACAGAATTTCAACAATTTTGAGAGGGATTTGAAAAGTTTCAATGGGAATGGGAAGAATTGGGACAAAAATGGGAAAATTTTTAAGGGACTTTGAAAAAATTTCAACTGGAATTTTAGCCATTTTTTGACGTGAAATTGTAAACATGTGGACATGGATTTTGAAAATTCTAGAGAGAATTTTAAAAGCTTCAAGAGAATTTCAACAATTTTGAGAGGGATTTGAAAAGTTTCAATGGGAATGGGAAGAATTGGGACAAAAATTGGAAAATTTTTAAGGGACTTTGAAAAAATTTCAACTGGAATTTTAGCAATTTTTTGACGTGAAATTGTAAACATGTGGCCATGGATTTTGAAAATTCTAGAGAGAATTTTAAAAGCTTCAACAGAATTTCAACAATTTTGAGAGGGATTTGAAAAGTTTCAATGGGAATGGGAAGAATTGGGACAAAAATTGGAAAATTTTTAAGGGACTTTGAAAAAATTTCAACTGGAATTTTAGCATTTTTTTAACGTGAAATTATAAACATGTGGACATGGATTTTGAAAATTCTAGAGAGAATTTTAAAAGCTTCAAGAGAATTTCAACAATTTTGAGAGGGATTTGAAAAGTTTCAATGGGAATGGGAAGAATTGGGACAAAAATGGGAAAATTTTTAAGGAACTTTGAAAAAATTTCAACTGGAATTTTAGCCATTTTTTGACGTGAAATTGTAAACATGTGGCCATGGATTTTGAAAATTCTAGAGAGAATTTTAAAAGCTTCAACAGAATTTCAACAATTTTGAGAGGGATTTGAAAAGTTTCAATGGGAATAGGAAGAATTGGGACAAAAATGGGAAAATTTTTAAGGGACTTTGAAAAAATTTCAACTGGAATTTTAGCCATTTTTTGACGTGAAATTGTAAACATGTGGACATGGATTTTGAAAATTCTAGAGAGAATTTTAAAAGCTTCAAGAGAATTTCCACAATTTTGAGAGGGATTTGAAAAGTTTCAATGGGAATGGGAAGAATTGGGACAAAAATTGGAAAATTTTTAAGGGACTTTGAAAAAATTTCAACTGGCATTTTAGCCATTTTTTGACGTGAAATTGTAAACATGTGGCCATGGATTTTGAAAATTCTAGAGAGAATTTTAAAAGCTTCAAGAGAATTTCAACAATTTTGAGAGGGATTTGAAAAGTTTCAATGGGAATGGGAAGAATTGGGACAAAAATTGGAAAAATTTTAAGGGACTTTGAAAAAATTTCAACTGGAATTTTAGCCATTTTTTGACGTGAAATTGTAAACATGTGGACATGGATTTTGAAAATTCTAGAGAGAATTTTAAAAGCTTCAACAGAATTTCAACAATTTTGAGAGGGATTTGAAAAGTTTCAATGGGAATGGGAAGAATTGGGACAAAAATTGGAAAATTTTTAAGGGACTTTGAAAAAATTTCAACTGGAATTTTAGCCATTTTTTGACGTGAAATTGTAAACATGTGGACATGGATTTTGAAAATTCTAGAGAGAATTTTAAAAGCTTTAACAGAATTTCAACAATTTTGAGAGGGATTTGAAAAGTTTCAATGGGAATGGGAAGAATTGGGACAAAAATTGGAAAATTTTTAAGGGACTTTGAAAAAATTTCAACTGGAATTTTAGCCATTTTTTGACGTGAAATTGTAAACATGTGGCCATGGATTTTGAAAATTCTAGAGAGAATTTTAAAAGCTTCAAGAGAATTTCAACAATTTTGAGAGGGATTTGAAAAGTTTCAATGGGAATGGGAAGAACTGGGACAAAAATTGGAAAATTTTTAAGGGACTTTGAAAAAATTTCAACTGGAATTTTAGCAATTTTTTTATGTGAAATTGTAAACATGTGGCCATGGATTTTGAAAATTCTGGAGAGAATTTTAAAAGCTTGAAGAGAATTTCAACAATTTTGAGAGGGATTTGAAAAGTTTCAATGGGAATGGGAAGAATTGGGACAAAAATTGGAAAATTTTTAAGGGACTTTGAAAAAATTTCAACTGGAATTTTAGCCATTTTTTGACGTGAAATTGTAAACATGTGGCCATGGATTTTGAAAATTCTAGAGAGAATTTTAAAAGCTTCAACAGAATTTCCACAATTTTGAGAGGGATTTGAAAAGTTTCAATGGGAATGGGAAGAATTGGGACAAAAATTGGAAAATTTTTAAGGGACTTTGAAAAAATTTCAACTGGAATTTTAGCCATTTTTTGATGTGAAATTGTAAACATGTGGACATGGATTTTGAAAATTCTAGAGAGAATTTTAAAAGCTTCGAGAGAATTTCAACAATTTTGAGAGGGATTTGAAAAGTTTCAATGGGAATGGGAAGAATTGGGACAAAAATTGGAAAATTTTTAAGGGACTTTGAAAAAATTTCAACTGGAATTTTAGCATTTTTTTAACGTGAAATTGTAAACATGTGGACATGGATTTTGAAAATTCTAGAGAGAATTTTAAAAGCTTCAACAGAATTTCAACAATTTTGAGAGGGATTTGAAAAGTTTCAATGGGAATGGGAAGAATTGGGACAAAAATGGGAAAATTTTTAAGGGACTTTGAAAAAATTTCAACTGGAATTTTAGCCATTTTTTGACGTGAAATTGTAAACATGTGGACATGGATTTTGAAAATTCTAGAGAGAATTTTAAAAGCTTCAAGAGAATTTCCACAATTTTGAGAGGGATTTGAAAAGTTTCAATGGGAATGGGAAGAATTGGGACAAAAATTGGAAAATTTTTAAGGGACTTTGAAAAAATTTCAACTGGAATTTTAGCCATTTTTTGACGTGAAATTGTAAACATGTGGACATGGATTTTGAAAATTCTAGAGAGAATTTTAAAAGCTTCAAGAGAATTTCAACAATTTTGAGAGGGATTTGAAAAGTTTCAATGGGAATGGGAAGAATTGGGACAAAAATTGGAAAATTTTTAAGGGACTTTGAAAAAATTTCAACTGGAATTTTAGCCATTTTTTGATGTGAAATTGTAAACATGTGGACATGGATTTTGAAAATTCTAGAGAGAATTTTAAAAGCTTCGAGAGAATTTCAACAATTTTGAGAGGGATTTGAAAAGTTTCAATGGGAATGGGAAGAATTGGGACAAAAATTGGAAAATTTTTAAGGGACTTTGAAAAAATTTCAACTGGAATTTTAGCATTTTTTTAACGTGAAATTGTAAACATGTGGACATGGATTTTGAAAATTCTAGAGAGAATTTTAAAAGCTTCAACAGAATTTCAACAATTTTGAGAGGGATTTGAAAAGTTTCAATGGGAATGGGAAGAATTGGGACAAAAATGGGAAAATTTTTAAGGGACTTTGAAAAAATTTCAACTGGAATTTTAGCCATTTTTTGACGTGAAATTGTAAACATGTGGACATGGATTTTGAAAATTCTAGAGAGAATTTTAAAAGCTTCAAGAGAATTTCCACAATTTTGAGAGGGATTTGAAAAGTTTCAATGGGAATGGGAAGAATTGGGACAAAAATTGGAAAATTTTTAAGGGACTTTGAAAAAATTTCAACTGGAATTTTAGCCATTTTTTGACGTGAAATTGTAAACATGTGGACATGGATTTTGAAAATTCTAGAGAGAATTTTAAAAGCTTCAAGAGAATTTCAACAATTTTGAGAGGGATTTGAAAAGTTTCAATGGGAATGGGAAGAATTGGGACAAAAATTGGAAAATTTTTAAGGGACTTTGAAAAAATTTCAACTGGAATTTTAGCCATTTTTTGACGTGAAATTGTAATGATGTGGCCATGGATTTTGAAAATTCTAGAGAGAATTTTAAAAGCTTCAGGAGAATTTCAACAATTTTGAGAGGGATTTGAAAAGTTTCAATGGGAATGGGAAGAATTGGGACAAAAATTGGAAAATTTTTAAGGGACTTTGAAAAAATTTCAACTGGAATTTTAGCCATTTTTTGACGTGAAATTGTAAACATGTGGACATGGATTTTGAAAATTCTAGAGAGAATTTTAAAAGCTTCAAGAGAATTTCAACAATTTTGAGAGGGATTTGAAAAGTTTCAATGGGAATGGGAAGAACTGGGACAAAAATTGGAAAATTTTTAAGGGACTTTGAAAAAATTTCAACTGGAATTTTAGCAATTTTTTTATGTGAAATTGTAAACATGTGGCCATGGATTTTGAAAATTCTGGAGAGAATTTTAAAAGCTTGAAGAGAATTTCAACAATTTTGAGAGGGATTTGAAAAGTTTCAATGGGAATGGGAAGAATTGGGACAAAAATTGGAAAATTTTTAAGGGACTTTGAAAAAATTTCAACTGGAATTTTAGCATTTTTTTAACGTGAAATTGTAAACATGTGGACATGGATTTTGAAAATTCTAGAGAGAATTTTAAAAGCTTCAACAGAATTTCAACAATTTTGAGAGGGATTTGAAAAGTTTCAATGGGAATGGGAAGAATTGGGACAAAAATGGGAAAATTTTTAAGGGACTTTGAAAAAATTTCAACTGGAATTTTAGCCATTTTTTGACGTGAAATTGTAAACATGTGGACATGGATTTTGAAAATTCTAGAGAGAATTTTAAAAGCTTCAAGAGAATTTCAACAATTTTGAGAGGGATTTGAAAAGTTTCAATGGGAATGGGAAGAATTGGGACAAAAATTGGAAAATTTTTAAGGGACTTTGAAAAAATTTCAACTGGAATTTTAGCCATTTTTTGACGTGAAATTGTAAGCATGTGGCCATGGATTTTGAAAATTCTAGAGAGAATTTTAAAAGCTTCAACAGAATTTCCACAATTTTGAGAGGGATTTGAAAAGTTTCAATGGGAATGGGAAGAATTGGGACAAAAATTGGAAAATTTTTAAGGGACTTTGAAAAAATTTCAACTGGAATTTTAGCATTTTTTGACGTGAAATTGTAAACATGTGGCCATGGATTTTGAAAATTCTAGAGAGAATTTTAAAAGCTTCAAGAAAATTTCAACAATTTTGAGAGGGATTTGAAAAGTTTCAATGGGAATGGGAAGAATTGGGACAAAAACTGGAAAATTTTTAAGGGACTTTGAAAAAATTTCAACTGGAATTTTAGCCATTTTTTGACGTGAAATTGTAAACATGTGGACATGGATTTTGAAAATTCTAGAGAGAATTTTAAAAGCTTCAAGAGAATTTCAACAATTTTGAGAGGGATTTGAAAAGTTTCAATGGGAATGGGAAGAACTGGGACAAAAATTGGAAAATTTTTAAGGGACTTTGAAAAAATTTCAACTGGAATTTTAGCATTTTTTTAACGTGAAATTGTAAACATGTGGACATGGATTTTGAAAATTCTAGAGAGAATTTTAAAAGCTTCAACAGAATTTCAACAATTTTGAGAGGGATTTGAAAAGTTTCAATGGGAATGGGAAGAATTGGGACAAAAATGGGAAAATTTTTAAGGGACTTTGAAAAAATTTCAACTGGAATTTTAGCCATTTTTTGACGTGAAATTGTAAACATGTGGACATGGATTTTGAAAATTCTAGAGAGAATTTTAAAAGCTTCAAGAGAATTTCAACAATTTTGAGAGGGATTTGAAAAGTTTCAATGGGAATGGGAAGAATTGGGACAAAAATTGGAAAATTTTTAAGGGACTTTGAAAAAATTTCAACTGGAATTTTAGCCATTTTTTGACGTGAAATTGTAAGCATGTGGCCATGGATTTTGAAAATTCTAGAGAGAATTTTAAAAGCTTCAACAGAATTTCCACAATTTTGAGAGGGATTTGAAAAGTTTCAATGGGAATGGGAAGAATTGGGACAAAAATTGGAAAATTTTTTAAGGGACTTTGAAAAAATTTCAACTGGAATTTTAGCATTTTTTGACGTGAAATTGTAAACATGTGGCCATAGATTTTGAAAATTCTAGAGAGAATTTTAAAAGCTTCAAGAAAATTTCAACAATTTTGAGAGGGATTTGAAAAGTTTCAATGGGAATGGGAAGAATTGGGACAAAAACTGGAAAATTTTTAAGGGACTTTGAAAAAATTTCAACTGGAATTTTAGCCATTTTTTGACGTGAAATTGTAAACATGTGGACATGGATTTTGAAAATTCTAGAGAGAATTTTAAAAGCTTCAACAGAATTTCAACAATTTTGAGAGGGATTTGAAAAGTTTCAATGGGAATGGGAAGAACTGGGACAAAAATTGGAAAATTTTTAAGGGACTTTGAAAAAATTTCAACTGGAATTTTAGCAATTTTTTTATGTGAAATTGTAAACATGTGGCCATGGATTTTGAAAATTCTGGAGAGAATTTTAAAAGCTTGAAGAGAATTTCAACAATTTTGAGAGGGATTTGAAAAGTTTCAATGGGAATGGGAAGAATTGGGACAAAAATTGGAAAATTTTTAAGGGACTTTGAAAAAATTTCAACTGGAATTTTAGCCATTTTTTGACGTGAAATTGTAAGCATGTGGCCATGGATTTTGAAAATTCTAGAGAGAATTTTAAAAGCTTCAACAGAATTTCCACAATTTTGAGAGGGATTTGAAAAGTTTCAATGGGAATGGGAAGAATTGGGACAAAAATTGGAAAATTTTTAAGGGACTTTGAAAAAATTTCAGCTGGAATTTTAGCCATTTTTTGACGTGAAATTGTAAACATGTGGACATGGATTTTGAAAATTCTAGAGAGAATTTTAAAAGCTTCGAGAGAATTTCAACAATTTTGAGAGGGATTTGAAAAGTTTCAATGGGAATGGGAAGAATTGGGACAAAAATTGGAAAATTTTTAAGGGACTTTGAAAAAATTGCAACTGGAATTTTAGCCATTTTTTGACGTGAAATTGTAAACATGTGGACATGGATTTTGAAAATTCTAGAGAGAATTTTAAAAGCTTCAAGAGAATTTCAACAATTTTGAGAGGGATTTGAAAAGTTTCAATGGGAATGGGAAGAATTGGGACAAAAATTGGAAAATTTTTAAGGGACTTTGAAAAAATTTCAACTGGAATTTTAGCCATTTTTTGACGTGAAATTGTAAGCATGTGGACATGGATTTTGAAAATTCTAGAGAGAATTTTAAAAGCTTCAACAGAATTTCCACAATTTTGAGAGGGATTTGAAAAGTTTCAATGGGAATGGGAAGAATTGGGACAAAAATTGGAAAATTTTTAAGGGACTTTGAAAAAATTTCAACTGGAATTTTAGCATTTTTTGACGTGAAATTGTAAACATGTGGCCATGGATTTTGAAAATTCTAGAGAGAATTTTAAAAGCTTCAAGAAAATTTCAACAATTTTGAGAGGGATTTGAAAAGTTTCAATGGGAATGGGAAGAATTGGGACAAAAACTGGAAAATTTTTAAGGGACTTTGAAAAAATTTCAACTGGAATTTTAGCCATTTTTTGACGTGAAATTGTAAACATGTGGACATGGATTTTGAAAATTCTAGAGAGAATTTTAAAAGCTTCAAGAGAATTTCAACAATTTTGAGAGGGATTTGAAAAGTTTCAATGGGAATGGGAAGAACTGGGACAAAAATTGGAAAATTTTTAAGGGACTTTGAAAAAATTTCAACTGGAATTTTAGCAATTTTTTTATGTGAAATTGTAAACATGTGGCCATGGATTTTGAAAATTCTGGAGAGAATTTTAAAAGCTTGAAGAGAATTTCAACAATTTTGAGAGGGATTTGAAAAGTTTCAATGGGAATGGGAAGAATTGGGACAAAAATTGGAAAATTTTTAAGGGACTTTGAAAAAATTTCAACTGGAATTTTAGCCATTTTTTGACGTGAAATTGTAAACATGTGGACATGGATTTTGAAAATTCTAGAGAGAATTTTAAAAGCTTCAACAGAATTTCAACAATTTTGAGAGGGATTTGAAAAGTTTCAATGGGAATGGGAAGAATTGGGACAAAAATTGGAAAATTTTTAAGGGACTTTGAAAAAATTTCAACTGGAATTTTAGCCATTTTTTTGATGTGAAATTGTAAACATGTGGACATGGATTTTGAAAATTCTAGAGAGAATTTTAAAAGCTTCGAGAGAATTTCAAAAATTTTGAGAGGGATTTGAAAAGTTTCAATGGGAATGGGAAGAATTGGGACAAAAATTGGAAAATTTTTAAGGGACTTTGAAAAAATTTCAACTGGAATTTTAGCCATTTTTTGACGTGAAATTGTAAACATGTGGACATGGATTTTGAAAATTCTAGAGAGAATTTTAAAAGCTTCAACAGAATTTCAACAATTTTGAGAGGGATTTGAAAAGTTTCAATGGGAATGGGAAGAACTGGGACAAAAATTGGAAAATTTTTAAGGGACTTTGAAAAAATTTCAACTGGAATTTTAGCAATTTTTTTATGTGAAATTGTAAACATGTGGCCATGGATTTTGAAAATTCTGGAGAGAATTTTAAAAGCTTGAAGAGAATTTCAACAATTTTGAGAGGGATTTGAAAAGTTTCAATGGGAATGGGAAGAATTGGGACAAAAATTGGAAAATTTTTAAGGGACTTTGAAAAAATTTCAACTGGAATTTTAGCCATTTTTTGACGTGAAATTGTAAACATGTGGACATGGATTTTGAAAATTCTAGAGAGAATTTTAAAAGCTTCAACAGAATTTCAACAATTTTGAGAGGGATTTGAAAAGTTTCCATGGGAATGGGAAGAATTGGGACAAAAATTGGAAAATTTTTAAGGGACTTTGAAAAAATTTCAACTGGAATTTTAGCCATTTTTTGATGTGAAATTGTAAACATGTGGACATGGATTTTGAAAATTCTAGAGAGAATTTTAAAAGCTTCGAGAGAATTTCAACAATTTTGAGAGGGATTTGAAAAGTTTCAATGGGAATGGGAAGAATTGGGACAAAAATTGGAAAATTTTTAAGGGACTTTGAAAAAATTTCAACTGGAATTTTAGCATTTTTTTAACGTGAAATTGTAAACATGTGGACATGGATTTTGAAAATTCTAGAGAGAATTTTAAAAGCTTCAACAGAATTTCAACAATTTTGAGAGGGATTTGAAAAGTTTCAATGGGAATGGGAAGAATTGGGACAAAAATTGGAAAATTTTTAAGGGACTTTGAAAAAATTTCAACTGGAATTTTAGCCATTTTTTGACGTGAAATTGTAAACATGTGGCCATGGATTTTGAAAATTCTAGAGAGAATTTTAAAAGCTTCAACAGAATTTCCACAATTTTGAGAGGGATTTGAAAAGTTTCAATGGGAATGGGAAGAATTGGGACAAAAATTGGAAAATTTTTAAGGGACTTTGAAAAAATTTCAACTGGAATTTTAGCCATTTTTTGACGTGAAATTGTAAGCATGTGGCCATGGATTTTGAAAATTCTAGAGAGAATTTTAAAAGCTTCAACAGAATTTCAACAATTTTGAGAGGGATTTGAAAAGTTTCAATGGGAATGGGAAGAACTGGGACAAAAATTGGAAAATTTTTAAGGGACTTTGAAAAAATTTCAACTGGAATTTTAGCCATTTTTTGACGTGAAATTGTAAACATGTGGCCATGGATTTTGAAAATTCTGGAGAGAATTTTAAAAGCTTGAAGAGAATTTCAACAATTTTGAGAGGGATTTGAAAAGTTTCAATGGGAATGGGAAGAATTGGGACAAAAATTGGAAAATTTTTAAGGGACTTTGAAAAAATTTCAACTGGAATTTTAGCCATTTTTTGACGTGAAATTGTAAACATGTGGACATGGATTTTGAAAATTCTAGAGAGAATTTTAAAAGCTTCGAGAGAATTTCAACAATTTTGAGAGGGATTTGAAAAGTTTCAATGGGAATGGGAAGAATTGGGACAAAAATTGGAAAATTTTTAAGGGACTTTGAAAAAATTTCAACTGGAATTTTAGCCATTTTTTGATGTGAAATTGTAAACATGTGGACATGGATTTTGAAAATTCTAGAGAGAATTTTAAAAGCTTCGAGAGAATTTCAACAATTTTGAGAGGGATTTGAAAAGTTTCAATGGGAATGGGAAGAATTGGGACAAAAATTGGAAAATTTTTCAGGGACTTTGAAAAAATTTCAACTGGAATTTTAGCATTTTTTTAACGTGAAATTGTAAACATGTGGACATGGATTTTGAAAATTCTAGAGAGAATTTTAAAAGCTTCAAGAGAATTTCCACAATTTTGAGAGGGATTTGAAAAGTTTCAATGGGAATGGGAAGAATTGGGACAAAAATTGGAAAATTTTTAAGGGACTTTGAAAAAATTTCAACTGGAATTTTAGCCATTTTTTGACGTGAAATTGTAAGCATGTGGCCATGGATTTTGAAAATTCTAGAGAGAATTTTAAAAGCTTCAACAGAATTTCAACAATTTTGAGAGGGATTTGAAAAGTTTCAATGGGAATGGGAAGAATTGGGACAAAAATTGGAAAATTTTTAAGGGACTTTGAAAAAATTTCAACTGGAATTTTAGCCATTTTTTGACGTGAAATTGTAAACATGTGGACATGGATTTTGAAAATTCTAGAGAGAATTTTAAAAGCTTCAAGAGAATTTCAACAATTTTGAGAGGGATTTGAAAAGTTTCAATGGGAATGGGAAGAATTGGGACAAAAATTGGAAAATTTTTAAGGGACTTTGAAAAAATTTCAACTGGAATTTTAGCCATTTTTTGACGTGAAATTGTAAACATGTGGCCATGGATTTTGAAAATTCTAGAGAGAATTTTAAAAGCTTCAAGAGAATTTCAACAATTTTGAGAGGGATTTGAAAAGTTTCAATGGGAATGGGAAGAATTGGGACAAAAATTGGAAAATTTTTAAGGGACTT